>NC_084608.1:9170949-9370949 GCF_033807715.1 Cololabis saira
TCTGGACAGCTTGTTTCAGTACATCAGGTGCTGCTACCTCTGGGTCTACATATAATGGGAGTGTTTCCCTCTAAGAGGTTTCAAATCAGTTCCATCAGTTCCATGTGGCACCATCAAGCCGATGTTTATCTAGTAAAATAAAGATAAAATTAATTTAATTTATTATACATGGGTAAAATAAAAGAACATACATACATCAGTGTTTCCCATTAATCATGTAGAATGTGGTATCACTCCACCACCACAGTTTCATAGTGAGTTGAGCATGTCTATACACTCTCCAAAACTTTACACCACACCAAACTCAAAGGGCAATATGCACAGCTCCACTACTTCCTGAAATTAAAGCTGCTCATTTATTTCCTGTCTTACATTATTGGGCAAACTGATTAATCCAGGTGTGTCTTACTGCAGCAGTCACAACAATAATGATCAGGAATTAGCCATGTGCGCCAGCACAGCGCAATGAGCTAGTTGAGATGCCACAATAACATGGCTAAGCGGAAGCTAACTCAGAGTGTGTCACTTGCACACTTTGGGTTCACATCAAAAAAGGTGTCAGTGGCAGCCAGAGATGAGGAGAGAGACGATGTCACAACAGAGGGTCCCGTTCCTCTCCCACCCTCTGTTGAAGGAACGTAAGTCGAGGCCGAGTGCTCCGGGGCAGATGCAGTGTTGCCAACTCCTCAGTAAGGAAAGTAGCTATTTGCTGTCCCAAAAGTCGCTAGAAGTCGCTAAATGACGTCATCGCCTAATTTGCATAATTGGCAATTTGTATATATCTGTAATGGACGCTGTAGGAGAGAGGAATAATGTCGTGGGAGAGACAAAAGTGAGTAAAAAACACCCTAAAAATGTTTAGAACTACAAATGTACAAAAATAATTTCAACATTAACAACATTTAATGATTCTAATGCTTTGTCTAGATCCACATTACACACATCAGTTTTGTCCTGTATTGTTAAATGTTATAACAGCAAATTTAATCTAAGGATTGTTATGTAGGGTGAAATTGCTAGCTCTACAACCAACCCTCCTCCTTTTTCCGGGCTTGGGACTGGCAAAGTGACCCAAAAGAAAAAAGAAACGTTTACATTTACATCACGCTCTGCAAGCCAGCGGCGGCTTTGCACAAGCGCATTTCATTTGCAGTCTGGACGTGGAGTGGTGAGGGTCTCGTCTCTGCTCTGCTCTGCCCACCAGATAAGTCTCCAATAACACCAGAAAAAGTCGCTAGATTTGTCGCTAGTCGCTTTTTTGAAAAAAAGTCACTATAGGGGTCTGAAAAGTCGCTAAATCTAGCGACAAAGTCGCTACGTTGGCAACACTGGAATGAGCCTCCTCGTGGCTCCGCCTTTTATACCCTCTGTTTTTAACCGCCTTTACCGGCTGTTTTACCAGGAACTTTACAAATAAATGATTTAGTGTCTTAACCCCTTGAATACTGAATGAAATATAATAGTTATTTTATTATTTTAAGCCTTCTAACCTTGTTTTTCATTAAATTTATGTAATGTTTATTTTAATTATTTCAAAATAAAGAACTTTTAACCTTGTTTTTTAAATAAAGACTAAAAAAAAAATTAACGCCATACCTTTTTTAAGATTAAAATCTTTTTAACCCTATTTTTAAATTAAATAAATCTAAGACTTGAATTTTAGACGAATGGGATTAAGGTTAGGGTTAGGAAAAGGAACCTGTCCCCCATAGACAGGAGGTGTCCGGTCTGTCCGGGCAGCTCCGAATGACGGTTGTTCAGTTGTCATTCATCACCATTAGGATTTTTTTATATAATGAAAAAATAATTAGGAAAATGAAAAAAGTGATTAATAATCAATAGAACAAATGTGTGCCAACTCAAATAAATTTGTGCCTCAATGCAACGTTTCAACTCTTTTAAGTCTTCTTCAGGCAAAGGCACAAAGAAACACTGGCTCAGAGCTGTGAAGCACGTCTTTCACTGTCTGAGGAGCGAGAGCAAAATTAATATAGTATATATTAATATAATAATATATTAATGTAAGAACCTCCTGCTCTATTTATACCCTCCTGCTGCTCCGTCACCGGATCTTGGGTTACTGAAAATTGGTTTTAAATAATAAAGTCAAGTAAAATAACAAATTATATAACAACTAAGGAAAGTGTGCCAAATGAAAACGTTTGGACCGTCTCTGGGTCTTCCTCAGGCTTGAAACAGTAAAACTGTGAACAGGTTGCTGGTGAGAGAGATGTTTTCGCTCCGAATGCCAGAAGCAGAATGCTACTGCGCCCCCGCTGCTATCAGTGACTTGCTTTAACTTAAAGCGACACTACGTAACTTTTCCACCTTAATATCATATTTCCAGAGTCATTGTGATGGTACATCAACTTCCAACAGGTTTAATGACACCTCTGTCATGGTCTGGGGGGGTCTGTATCACCTTCACTGGCACTATGTAACTTTGAGGAGCATGGTAGGAACCCTGCCACACTAAAAAACTACAAATCTTTACGGCTTTGACTGCTTTACGGCATACGTTACTTCCCCCTCCATCCCGATTCGTAGTCGAGACGAAAATGGGCGGGGCGTGGAGCGCAGCTCCGCAGAAGCTGGTAACCCGTTGCTGCGTTGTGGCTGCAGCATCTCCACACACAACAGACGTGGGGAAAAGATCGCTAATGGTTTAACTTTTCACCGCTTTCCTGCTCGGAGGCAGAACCACGGAGGCTGGCCAATTATCTGAGATAACAAATTAAAAGAGTGAAAGAGTCGTCGGCTCGGTTGGATCGCGGCTGTAACGAGTCCGACCAAACTCAGTAAAAAAACAAACACGCACACAGACGGGCGTCGGATCAAAACACGGGTTTATTAAACCACAAACAAACACTCACAGACCGGGGTCGGATCATTCAAACGGGTTTTATTCCCCACTTCTCCAGCTAAACGCAGTTGTTGGCCAGCTCTCTGCGGTGCGATCAATTTTGTTGAGGAAAAAATATTAACTATTTGATTTGTAGCTGCAGAGGAAAAAAATAATCTCACGAGGAAAAAAAAATATTGCTCACGCCTCGGAGCCTCTTCAAAGCAGTCAAAAAAAAAGAAAAGAAAAGTAAGAGTAATACAAAACATGTACTGTATGTTGTACTATTATACTAATTTATTGAAACACATGGCGAGTCAAACATTTACCAAAGCAGCTGCCAAACACTCCTAAACAAGGTAGCCTAAGACGTGGGTTGTGCAGAACTGCGGCAGTAAATCCTTTCTAAAGAGTGGCGCTCCGACGAGGAGCTCCATTCTTTAGTAGGGATTTCATATGGATCCAGACCGTTAATAATCATTATTTTCTCCATATACCGCTCCCTGGCTTCCTTGTTTAAGGTATCCCGGTAAATTCCAGTTCCTTTCCAGCAGTTTAACATCTTTTTTTTTTGCGTTCCGTCTGTTCACTTGGTGAAACAGAAAAGCGTCCCGTCTTCTCTCAAAACAAATGCACGTGACGGGACAGGAGTTTTCCGGCAGTTACGTTGTGCTGCTTTAAGGTAAGAGGCCAGCCTGCTTAATATGGCCTGAACCCACCTGAGAGCTAATGTTTTTTTTTAAATTATTGTTATTATTATTTTGCGTTATGGCCTGTTATGAGTGTGATTTGTGAATGTGTAAGCTGCGTGAACCCACCTGTTGAGAGCCATCATGTTTGTTTTTTTTATTTTGCGTGATCACCTTTTATGAGTGTGTAGTAAGGCTAGTGCTATGGGGGCCCGACCGACAGGATTGAGAGGACACGGAGTTTAGTGCAGAACCCTCTTTATTACAAACACCCAGGTCACACGTGCTTCCAGCTTCAACAGCTTCCAAGGGAGCCCAGCCCTTTGCTGCTGCGCAGCCATGCCTTATGCAGGCAGGCAGGGTGGAGAGGCTGATTGGGCCCACCTGTGCCCTAATCAGCCTAAGTGGCTGCAGCTCCTCCACCCTGCCACATACCCCCAACGCCAAACTCGCGCCGGGGTCCGTCCGGCCAAGCTTACCCCCCCCCCGTCCATCTCGGAGCGGGAGAGGAAGCCCGGAACCGCCGTCTGCGCCCCCGGGCACTCCCTGGTCGGACGGACGTCGAGACCGGTCGGGAGGCCGCCCTCGGCGTCGGGCCGACCAGCGGCAACGGTCGGTGGGTCGTCCTCAGCGACGGTCCGACTGCTGAGAAAGCTGCTTTCGGGACTGGGCCCATGGTGGCCTCGGGCCAGACGGCATCCGCGGCCATGGCCGGGGTGCGTCCAGGACCACCTCCTCCGTCACGCCGCCCTGCTGGTCCGCCTCCACCTCTGCAGCCGCCTCCGCCTCCGACTCCACCTCCGACTCCGTCCCAGGAGCCGTCGCCTGGCGGCCTGCAGCGACTGCCTCACGGCCGGTCGGCTGCAGCGCCGCCAGCGCTGCCGCAGTGAACCTCAGGCGTGGAGCCGGGGTGGGCCGCTCCGTTGGCCCCGCCGTCTCGGGAGCCGTCGCTTGGCGGCCCGCAGCTTCTGCCTCCCGGCCTCTCAGCTGCGGCGCCGCCAGCTCCTCCCGCGCTGCTGCGGCAAACCTCAGGCGTGGAGCTAGGGTGGGCCACTCCGTTGGCCCCGCCGTCTCGGGAGCCGTCGCTTGGCGGCCCGCAGCTTCTGCCTCCCGGCCTCTCAGCTGCGGCGCTGCCAGCTCCTCCCGTGCTGCTGCGGCGAACCTCAAGGGTGGCGAAGGGTTGGGTCGCTCCGCGGGCATCAGCGCCGCCAGCACAGCGAGCTGATGCTCGCCCTGGTCCCGGAGCAGGGCGAAAATACTTAGACGTGCTTGCTATTGCTGAGGCTGTTTTATCATCTGTTCTGTTTCTTTCTGAAGAAGAAATATCAGTTGTAGGAACATACTTAGGCGTGCTTGCTATTGCTGAGGCCGTTTTATCTTCTTTCGCTTTACATTTTGAACAAGAGATCTCCATATTGAGAAAGCACTTACAGGTACTTGCTATGGCCACTTCAATTTCATCTTCCTGCCTTTTTCTTTCTGAAGAAATTTCCCTTGTAGGAACATACTTAGACGTGCTTGCTATGTCCACTTCCATTTCATCTTCCTGCCTTTTTCTTTCTGAAGAAATTTCCCTTGTAGGAACATACTTAGACGTGCTTGCTATTGCTGAGGCCGTTTTATCATCTGTTCTGTTTCTTTCTGAAGAAGAAATCTCCCTTGTAGGAACATACTTATACCTGCTTGCTATTGCTGAGGCCGTTTTATCATCTGTTCTGTTTCTTTCTGAAGAAGAAATCTCCCTTGTAGGAACATACTTAGACGTGCTTGCTATTGCTGAGGCCGTTTTATCATCTGCTCTGTTTCTTTCTGAAGAAGAAATCTCCCTTGTAGGAACATACTTAGACGTGCTTGCTATTGCTGAGGCCGTTTTATCATCTGCTCTGTTTCTTTCTGAAGAAGAAATCTCCCTTGTAGGAACATACTTAGACGTGCTTGCTATTGCTGAGGCCGTTTTATCATCTGTTCTGTTTCTTTCTGAAGAAGAAATCTCCCTTGTAGGAACATACTTAGACATGCTTGCTATTGCTGAGGCCGTTTTATCATCTGTTCTGTTTCTTTCTGAAGAAGAAATCTCCCTTGTAGGAACATACTTAGACGTGCTTGCTATTGCTGAGGCCGTTTTATCATCTGTTCTGTTTCTTTCTGAAGAAGAAATCTCCCTTGTAGGAACATACTTAGACGTGCTTGCTATTGCTGAGGCCGTTTTATCAACTGTTCTGTTTCTTTCTGAAGAAGAAATCTCACTTGTAGGAACATACTTAGATGTGCTTGCTATGTCCACTTCCATTTCATCTTCCTGCCTTTTTCTTTCTGAAGAAATCTCACTTGTAGGAACATACTTAGACCTGCTTGCTATTGCTGAGGCCGTTTTATCATCTGTTCTGTTTCTTTCTGAAGAAGAAATCTCACTTGTAGGAACATACTTATACCTGCTTGCTATTGCTGGGGCCGTTTTATCATCTGTTCTGTTTCTTTCTGAAGAAGAAATCTCACTTGTAGGAACATACTTATACCTGCTTGCTATTGCTGAGGCCGTTTTATCATCTGTTCTGTTTCTTTCTGAAGAAGAAATCTCACTTGTAGGAACATACTTATACCTGCTTGCTATTGCTGGGGCCGTTTTATCATCTGTTCTGTTTCTTTCTGAAGAAGAAATCTCACTTGTAGGAACATACTTATACCTGCTTGCTATTGCTGAGGCCGTTTTATCATCTGTTCTGTTTCTTTCTGAAGAAGAAATCTCCCTTGTAGGAACATACTTAGACGTGCTTGCTATTGCTGAGGCCGTTTTATCATCTGTTCTGTTTCTTTCTGAAGAAGAAATCACACTTGTAGGAACATACTTAGACGTGCTTGCTATTGCTGAGGCCGTTTTATCATCTGTTCTGTTTCTTTCTGAAGAAGAAATCTCCCTTGTAGGAACATACTTATACCTGCTTGCTATTGCTGAGGCCGTTTTATCAACTGTTCTGTTTCTTTCTGAAGAAGAAATCACACTTGTAGGGACATACTTAGATGTGCTTGCTATTGCTGAGGCCGTTTTATCAACTGTTCTGTTTCTTTCTGAAGAAGAAATCTCCCTTGTAGGAACATACTCAGACGTGCTTGCTATGTCCACTTCCATTTCATCTTCCTGCCTTTTTCTTTCTGAAGAAATCTCAGTCGTAGGAACATTATTAGATGTGTTTGCTATTGCTGTGGTCATGCCATCTTTCGTGCTCTTACCTTCTGAAAAAGAGCTCCCAATGGTAGGAAAGCACTTAGAGGTACTTGCTATGGCCTCTTCCATTTCATAATTGATCCTCTTTTTCTGTGGAAATATATTGGGGATGCTGTTCTCAGAAATGTCACTAAAATATCTTATTTGGCAAAGGTTTGCTTCACAAAATCTGACTCTTTTTCTCTGTGGAGAAATGGTTTTGTGGATCCTGTTCTCTGTTTTCACCTCATCTTCGTATTTTATTTCCCTTTCCCTTTTAGTGCTGCTTGTACATGTCTTCACTGAAGACATCTCTATAGTGGGATTACTGTTAGAGGTGCTTGCTATTGCCGAGGCCGTTGCACCTTCTGTCCTTTTAATCACTGAACAAGAGATCTCAGTAGTTGGAACAGACTCAGAGACGCTTGTTGTTGCCAAGTTCTTTTCCTCTTCCATCCTCATCTTCTTTCTTGGTGGGGAATAGTTATCTCGGATGCTGCGCCGCGAAATTAGAGCAGCTGTATCTGAGATGCTGCTCTCAGAAATTTTACTATGACGTCTTTTTCTGAAAAAGCTTGGTTCACAAGTTCTAATTCTTTTTCGCGGTGGAGAAATGACCTTGCGGATCCTGTACTCCGGCATCACGCCGTCGTCCAGTTTTCTTTTCTCTCCTTTTTTTGTGCTGCTTGTACAGCATGTCTTCTCTGGCTCTGTCTGGGGTGGATCTTGACTGGTTTGGTTTTTATCCTGCTCCGTGTGTGAATTTGTAATAACAGGATGCTGCAAAATCTGGCTGGGAGTGATTGTTTCAGCAGAAATGTCACTAAAATATCTTATTTGGCAAAGGTTTGCTTCACAAAATCTGACTCTTTTTCTCTGTGGAGAAAGGGTTTTGTGGATCCTGTTCTCTGTTTTCACCTCATCTTCGTATTTTATTTCCCTTTCCCTTTTAGTGCTGCTTGTACATGTCTTCACTGAAGAAATTTCTATAGTGGGATTACTGTTAGAGGTGCTTGCTATTGCCGAGGCCGTTGCACCTTCTGTCCTTTTAATCACTGAACAAGAGATCTCAGTAGTTGGAACAGACTCGGAGACGCTTGTTGTTGCCAAGTTCTTTTCCTCTTCGATCCTCATCGTCTTTCTTGGTAGGGAATAGTTATCTCGGATGCTGCGCCGCGAAATTAGAGCAGCTGTATCTGAGATGCTGCTCTCAGAAATTTTACTATGACATCTTGCTTCACAAGTTCTAATTCTTTTTCGCGTTGGAGAAATGACCTTGCGGATCCTGTACTCCGGCATCACGCCGTCGTCCAGTTTTCTTTTCTCTCCTCTTTTTGTGCTGCTTGTACAGCATGTCTTCACTGGCTCTGTCTGGGGTGGATCTTGACTGGTTTGGTTTTTATCCTGCTCCGTGTGTGAATTTGTAATAAAAGGATGCTGCAAAATCTGGCTGGGAGTGATTCTTTCAGCAGGATCGAGCTTTAACATCAGCTTGAGCAAGTCCATAAGGTTCTCCAGATCTGCCTGTTCTACTTCGGACTGATGACTCCTGACCATCTGTTGAAATACCTCAATATTTGCCAGGGCACTAATCCCAAGGATCCTCAGTGAGTTGATCCCATACTCATCTGGGGTCTTGAGTCTCCACTGGTTTGCATGCAAAATAGAAGGTGAGGTGAGGTAAAACTCAAGTGCTTTGGGTGCAGCCCTTAGGAGACGCTCAGGAAGACGACCAAGACTTCTTGTTATATTCCAGATCACTTCATAATCAAAACGCCCAGAGTTAAGTTCAATTCCCAGACACAGTTCCGCTGCAATGCAGCCCAGGGACCAAATGTTAGTTGTCCCTTCACAGGGGAGACCCAGAATTGTCTCTGGAGCTCTGTACCCCCAGTTCCCTGTCTGTGAGAAAGGACAGTTGAAGTCCAAAAGCTCTACCTTAAATGGCTGGATTACGTGATACACCAGTTGAATACTCTTGGGTGCAACAGCAATATGAGCTATCCCTGAATCCTGAAGGACGCTCAGAGATGTTGCCACGTGGTATAAAAGTGTCCGGATTTCTTTCAGCTGGAAGCAGGACGGGTTCCTGCTATCCATCAAGTCCTTTAAGCTGATTTTCATGTTTCTTCTGTATGTGATAGTTGCTCTGCCAGCACCAAACGGGATATGACTGTCTGAGAGTTCCGCAGCAGTATATGAGAGATGTATTGCATCATCAAGGGGATCATTGACATCATAACGGAACTCTTGGGTTGCCATGGTGACAAAGCATTAGCCAGAGCGAATCACATATAAATATACATAAAAAAAAATAATAAATATATATATATATATATATATATATATATATATATATATATATATATATTATACATTACATTATTAGACAAATATACATTATTTTATTATGTTACATTTGTTGTTGATGACAATTTGATGACATGTCAACCCAAACTTTAAAACTCACTGGCATGTTTTTTTCTGAAAGTATAGGGTTATCGACTAGATATTAGAGTAAATTAACGCTCAGAAACCCTGGAAGTTTTGAGTACTGAGAGTGAATGAACTGAAACTGATAATGGACATTATGGAGAATTGATTTTGTTTTATTTGATTTGATTTGATCGACAGTTGGATCAATGCATTGATCCGTCAGGGTGAAGAAGGAGCTGAGCCAAAAGGCTGCTGAAACTCTCAGTTGCTTCAAGTCCTGATTGAAAGTCTGTTTATTTACTGCTGCATTTCAGTAATCTCCCACAAGGCACTCCAACCTGTTTTTTCTTGCATCTCATTTGTTTTATTCTTTTTTTTTTACTTTGACTGTCTGTCTTAATTTATTTTGCCTTTAAACTCTTTTACCTTTAAATACATTTTCAAATGTTTTTATTTGAAATGTCTTGTATATGAAATGTGTTATACAAATAAACTTACTAAATTGGTACTCTCTGAGCTCTGGTCTGATTTTATAGAAACACACTGCCACAAACTGACAAAGCCACTGTTAAAGTTACACTGCCACTGTCTCAAAGCTGATGAATTTTCATCTTTCATCTTCGTTTTGATATATGAATTATGGGGGGAGAAGTGGAAGTTTTGAAACAAGGCCGACTCAGCATTCACACAACAAAGCTCAGCTGCAGAAACATGTGTGTCTTGCACACAGCACCGCTGCTTTATTGCAGCGTTGCACAAGGTGAACTCAGAACCTCGTCCAGCCCTGGAGTTCACTCAGAGGCCTCTTGTTGTTTAAGTCTGTGTTTGGAAGCAAGAGCGTGCAGAAATAAACAGCGTGCCTGTTGCTTATCTGGCCGTCTGTTTGCATATCAGCAGTGAGGTACCGTATTTTCCGCACTATAAGGCGCACCTAAAAGCCTTCAATTTTTTCAAAAGCTGACCGTGCGCCTTATAATCCGGTGCGCCTTATATATGGATCCATATTGAGCCGCAACAGGTCTCGCAACTCGAAAATAATAAAACAGTTGTTTATTCCTTTTGGGAGTGAACGGAGTTGTCAGAAAGCTGATTTGTAATCTATTAATAAAGTTTGACTGACCTATCTGACATTTTTTTGTTGACATTCCCTTTAGCGCAGCACCGTCTAATGGATGCATAACGTAACTCCAGCCTCTACTGTAGCGCCTTATAATGTGGTGCGCCTTATATGTGGAAAAGGTTTGAAAATACGTCATTCATTGAATGTGCGCCTTATAGTGCGGAAAATACGGTAGTTACTCCAAATCCTCAAGGATTAAACTGGCAGCCAGCAAGGAGGCTGGAGAGCCGGGGCAGGTTGTTTCTCTACTCTGCGGTGCCGTGGCTGTTTTTCTAGGCAGATTTGGTACGGCTGGTGGCTTTAGTGTGAAATGACCTCACCCTGACCTCAGTTAGAAGACCGCTGCAGAGAGTAGTTTACCTGTGAATGTGAGGATTTGTGCTGTGGTTCTGGACTGGTAAATGCAGTCATCGTCGTTCATACATGTAAACAACTGTTTAATAATAACTCCCAAAGCACCACCTTTTTTATTTTCTTCTGACAAAAGGTGAAAATGTACCTTTAAACATTCAGTGTCAACAAAGGTCGGCCTGTCAGATTCTGAGCACACAATTGTACTTTGTAAGTGGTTGACAGGTAGTTATTTTATTTCTCGTAAATCTGTCTTAAAATGTAATAATGCACCTCGGTTGGGCTGGTGGGACAGCAGCGGGAAATTTGCCATATTTTTAAATCCAATATTTGACAGGTATGATCAAAGCGGTGTCATACAATACTTGCCCTGCTTTGCAGGGGGTGTTATGCGTCTTCGGCTTGCACGCAAAATGCAGGGGATGTTTTTTGTTTTTGGCTTCTGTCCCTTTTGCCTTGTCAAAGAGGTTTTTTCTTTTTTTCAAGTGTTTCTTTTTTCGGGATTTTTTTTTCAGGGCTTTGCAGGGTTTTTTGTGTTTGGCTTGGCTTTGGGCCATTTTGTCATTTTCTCCTTGTCAAAAAGGTCTTTTCTCTTTTTTTCAGGAATTTTTCAGGGCTTCGCAGGGGGTGTTAGGTTTGGTTTGTGTTTGGCTTATGCAAAATGGCCTTGCAATATGTGCTGCCACTGGCCTGTACATAATAAACAGCGCTATAGGGTCCTTGCACCCTCGTGCACAGGTCTTTTCTTGCGCTGCATACACACTTTATTGACTGAATAACATATGGAAAAAAAGAAGAAGTAAATCTTTTTCATTCTTTTATTTCTGGCTTCTTTAACTTTTCTTCCTTTTTTTTTTTTTTTTTTTTACGTCAGATACAGTACACCTGGTATTTCCAGCTTCTGGTGTTTTCAAGTGGAAATGATATGCCCCTTGGCATCCATATTTGGGTTTCTCTGTGAACTACTCTGTTTTTTTAGGGGGGGGTTGTGGAAATTAAAACAAATAAGAAAAAGATGCACAGTCTGAGAGATTTCTAACCCACAATAGACTTTGTTTAAGCCTGTTTATGGCAAGCCATGATGTTTCCATAACCCTAAGCAATTGTATTTTTAGATCTTAAACTTTTAATTACCTTAGGCAAACAGTTCAATGGCTTATTCGTTTATTTCACCTTACTTGACTTTTGCACAACATGCTGCTGAGATCAAGTTTTCAATTCACTTTCTCAAGCTTCTGTTTCAGTTTATCTAGTTTCTGAGAATCTGACATATTATTAGCCTTCTGTATTGTTAGATTGTTTACACAAAATAGTACATTTGTGAAAAAAAAAACCAACATCACAGCACTTTAACCCATAAACGACATCTCATGTCCATGTTTAAATAATTCTGTGCTAACTTGCACTGCTTTTTCCATGGACTTTAAAAGCCCTCTCCGTGCACACCGACAATCAGTGAACGCAGATTTCCTTTCTAATGTAACGTGATGCTAAGAATGCTGCTTCCAAGATGTTTCATCTCATGATTACAGCTATGCATTTTGCCCTGAAGTAAACCATGCTCTAAATAAAATTATACTACTCTTTTAAAGAACAGTGCAAGTCAGGAACCTTAACAAGGCAGTCCTGAGAAAACTGTCTTCAGTTAGGAACTGCTTATTTGCACAAAATTAAAACTACATTTTCTAGCATATAAAGTAATGATGCAACTTATGCTCCTGTTCCTGCTATCCATCAAGTCATTTAAGCTGATTTTCATGTTTCTTCTGTATGTGATAGTTGCTCTGCCAGCACCAAACGTGATATGACTGTCTTTATTGCTTTATTGCATCATCAAGGGGGTCATTGACATAACGGATCTCTTGGGTTGCCATGGGGACAAAGCATTAGGCAGAGCGAATCACATATAAATATACATTAAAAAAAAAAAAAAAAAAATATATATATATATATATATATATATATATATATATATATATATATATATATATATATATATACATTATACATTACATTATTAGACAAATATACATTATTTTATTATGTTGATAAAAAAAAAAAACATTTGATGACATGTCAACCCAAACTTTAAAACTCACTGGCATGTTTTTTTCTGAAAGTATAGGGTTATCGAATAGATATTAAAGTAAATTAACGCTCAGAAACCCTGGAAGTTGTGAGTACTGAGTGAATGAACTGAAACTGATAATGGACATTATGGAGAATTGATTTTGTTTTATTTGATTTGATTTGATCGACAGGTGGATCAATGCATTGATCCGTCAGGGTGAAGAAGGAGCTGAGCCAAAAGGCTGCTGAAACTCTCAGTTGCTTCAAGTCCCGATTGAAAGTCTGTTTATTTACTGCTGCATTTCAGTAATCTCCCACAAGGCACTCCAACCTTTTGTTTCTTGCATCTCATTTGTTTTATTCTTTTTTTTTCTACTTTGACTGTCCGTCTTAATTTATTCTGCCTTTAAACTCTTTTACCTTTTAATGCATTTTCAAATGTTTTTATTTGAAATGTCTTGTATATGAAATGTGTTATACAAATAAACTTACTAAAATAAAACTACATTTTCTAGCATATAAAGTAATGGAGTTACAGTTATGGAGAACATTATGCAGTCTGGCAAATTTGTCAACTTTGTCTCTGTCTTTTAACACCCTTTTGACTGTAACTTATTTATAACTTGTTTTACAGATTAGCATTTTATCTGAGATGAAACCTACATGTAGAGTAAATGGTTTTCGGGAAAATACAGTTACAAGAAAAAGTTGGTATGACAGAACAATTAATATTTATACAATCACGAACGCAGCAACAATCATCTCTGAAAAACATCCCCTGCGAAGCCCTGAAAAAATTAAACACAGCTTTAAGATACATTTGCTCAAGAATGTTTGACTGCTAAAAAAAAAAAAAAAAAAAAAGATTCATTTTTGTAATTGACTGAGTTGAGTCAGTGATGTTTGGACAATGTGCCAACTCTGAAACAGTGGATTGATTAGGGAATGTCCTTTTCTTTGTTTTTTTTTCTTCGTTTCACACTTTCCTGCATGTCATTAAACCTGTAGACGAAGGACAGTTGTCTCCAGAGTCTTGATAGGAGGAGAGAGTTCAGCTGGATGAGAGTACAGAGCATCCACACTCAAGACGTCTTCATCCCATCTGTCTGCAGTAATTTACAATTCTACAGGTGGTTCAGTACAGAATCACTGGGCTGTATAAATACTCCTTTCAAATTAAATTGCCTTGCAGAATATTGAAGTACTAGCTGAAGTACGTACAAAACTCTACAAAAATGTTTGGAACAACCCCATTAATTTGTTTATGTGGGTGAAACTTGCATCAGTCTTCCAAAGAGGAGGAGAGGAACATAAACCCGCCGTTGTTGAAGTCCCTGAGCAGCCTGGGGGAGATGTAGCTCTGCCTGTTGCCATTAGTGGGGCTGCTTAAGTCCATTTTTGAGCCGAATCGTTCACTTCATGGTACAAGCACCAAATTTGGTACAAATGATGTCCAGGACATACCTTCTAATAAAAGTACGTTGCCCAGCTGAAAATCTAAGAGGGCCACCAGTTTTCAAGATGGCCGCCTCGTCAAACGCCAAAAAAAGGTTTTCGAGGTAGAACTTGAATTAACAGAAGAATGTTAATTATCCAAGCATCAAAATGAATGTATTATGACTGGAATAACTCGATGGTGTCAATTTAATTCCAATATGGCCACCAATTTTCAAGATAATGGCTATTAAATGACTAAAAAGTAGCGTTTTCGCATTTTTTCTTCAGTTTTGGGCAGCACGGTGTCTTAGTGGTTAGCACTGTTGCCTCACAGCAAGAAGGTTCCCGGTTCAACTCCCAGGCCCAGCAGGACCTTTCTGTGTGGAGTTTGCATGTTCTCCCCGTGCTTGCGTGGGTTTCTCCGGTTACTCCGGTTTCCTCCCACAGTCCAAAAAACATGGTGTGAGTGTGAGTGTGAGTGTGTCTGGTTGTTTGTGGGGACTGCGGGTGGAAACTAGCATTACTGCTAAAACCCGGTGTATTCATACTGCTTAATGTAGTGTGCATTAATATGCATTGTCCCGTCTAAATAAACTTTGACTTTTTTTCTGCAATGATCTTAAGTGAAAATCTGCAGAATTCTGAGGGATGTGTTTTTTGTGTGAATCATTTGTGAAAATGTGTCCAAACCATACATAAGCAACCGGGGTATTCTCCACCACCGCGTCTCTGGAGTCTTATCTGCGCTCTGAACATCAGGAGCACAGGAAACAAATGTCATGTTATCATCCCATAGTTTGGGACGATGTCAGTTTCCACTGTGCTGTTCAGAACCTCCCTCAGGCTGTGAAACAGACCTGCAGTAGCACAAGTGAAGACGTGTCGGGCCTGGATCTGGCACGCCAGGGGGGCTGTCTCCCACGATCGCTGGCAAGGGGGAATTTGATGATGCATGCAGAGGTGTCAAGTAACGAAGTACAAATACTTTGTTACCTTACTTAAGTAGAAATTTTGGTTATCTATACTTCACTGGAGTAATTATTTTTCAGACGACTTTTTACTTTTACTCCTTACATTTTCACGCAATTATCTGTACTTTTTACTCCTTACATTTTAAAAACAGCCTCGTTACTCTATTTCATTTTGGCCTTTAAAAAAAAACTATCCAGTTAAATTGCTCCATCCAGATAGAGTGAATTTGGTTGTGGTTGTTTCAGATGTTCTTGTCCAGTTTTGTTCTTACATCCGTTCCCTCAGATTCCTGCAACTAAACTTGGATGTACATTCCAATAAAGGTTAGGATAAATGATAACATGCCTCTGAAGTTTGACTTTTTGCACCATTACAATACTTATAGGCAACTATCATCATATCTTCTGCTCTCTGAAACACATGTTAATGCTCAATAGTACACATATATGGTTCTTTAATATATTTACATTATACTAAGATGCATTCATTTTCAATGGCTTTTGTCCTTAATGGCTTTTTTCCCCCTTACATTACTTTTATACTTTAAGTAGTTTTGAAACCAGTACTTTTATACTTTTACTTGAGTAAAAAACTTGAGTTGATACTTCAACTTCTACAGGAGTATTTTTAAACTCTAGTATCTATACTTCTACCTGAGTAATGAATGTGAATACTTTTGACACCTCTGGATGCATGTGATGTTGAAGTACTCTGAGACATGATGAGGATCAATAAACAAACACTTTACAGTTGTATACCCTTAATTTGGTATCACTGAGTAGTGAAAAATATTTTTTTCCCTTTTCGCTGGGGTTTATTTTTGTTGGATGCAGAGTAAACACTGACTGCTGTTGTTTCAACTTTGAAAAAAGGGTGGAAGGTTTCAAAAAAATGTGTTTTGGCTATTCATTGTGAAAGAGAGCATATAGAGAGATATTCAAAAGCTGATCACAGGAGTAAATGAGTTCAACTTTATGCTACAAGGTTTATGGGAAGCATTTTACGACCCTGAACGTATGGAGAGGGTTGGTAATGGAACAAGATAATGACAAACATGCTCAAGCACAATTAGCAAACAGATTGGCCATAAAGTACAGAAGTAATGCTCAGCTTTCCCCCTCCAAGCAAATTCATTTGGGTCCCAAACTGCATTCAGCCCTTGAATTGAAACAGAAACATTGAGCTGTTTCTCTAAGATCATTGGTGACGTCTTTCCTACTTGGCATTGTGTTAAGATGCATTCATATCAACAAAAGGTCAAAACAGCTTTGTTTTTTTGTAAAGAGGTGGTTACATGTGCCAGTGTTAATGCATGTTTACACCTGTGTTCATCAACATGTACAGTCCCTGTCAACAAATAAATAAACTGAAGAAAAAAAAAAAAAAAATTACTTACTCTCTTGATGTCTTTGCAGTCAGTGGTGTGGGCATGCTTCGTCTCTAATACACCCCCTGTCCGCATCTATTTACATGCAGACTTTGCATTTCATACATTTTTTTTCCTCCAAAAAATAATTGCACTGCGACACATATTGTAGTGTTTCATTTGAGGTTGCATTTATGCAACTGACATGTTTCTATACACAAAAGGACCATGGTAACATACTGTACTCTGAAACAGTTCAGTTGTCAGGTTTCGGATTGAATTATCTGTAAAACCCTTCACCGATGCAGCATGTATGTAATCAGGCACGAGCAGTTAGTTGTTGTCTCACATCGTAAATAAAGAGAAAGGAGTTGATAAAGTCAACTTGTTGAACTCAGTATTTCAACCTTCATCTTATAAGAAAATACATTTTTCAAAGAATAGTCATTCACTTGTTTTTAGACCAGGATCAGCTGAAGCCACAACCAAGGCACAAACCGGACAGGATTACAGCCCATAAGAGTCCCAGAATATTAATTTAATTAATTTAAAACAATAAAATGTTTAATGGGGTACAGTCAGAAGAAAACTCAAGACAAAAACACGTTCCTTCTTCAGAATCAAGTTAAAAGTTTAAGAGGTTTCCTGCAGCTGCACCGTATAGACGGTTTATTGTTCTAAAGTCACAACTAATGATTTCCGGCATTCTCTTTTTAAACAGATCAAATCCTCTTGTTATAGCGTGATTTGAGTCCATAAAGCAACACTGTAAAAATCAAACCTGGTGCTAATTACTTGAAATCATCGTATAGGAAGCAGTTGTTACTGCGGTTATACATGTACGACACCTCCAGCTAACTGATCAAAGACTAATTTTAAGACCTGATAGGAACCAAACACATTTTTATTTGGTCCCTCAAAAGGTGTCTTTTCTTTAATAACTTTATTTATTGGTCAGTGTGCACTCATTGCTCCACAATGTTGCATTTTGGTGGGTTAAAGCTGAAAAAGAAGTGTCTTACATAGTTTTACACTTTAAACTTTTAATGAGGAAATTAAAAAAAAAACAAGGTTCTACGGCAGCGTTTCCCTTTCCTCTAAGATGACATACGATATACATTTTTTCCCATATAAAACAATAAAATCACAGGAAAGCAAAGACTTAAAAATGAGGACAAAAAACTCCTCAAAAAACCCACACATATATTTAATTATCACTCTGTCTTTAATTGTGTATTTTAAATCTTCTTTCTGATAAACATTTCTGTCTACAATGTACATTTCTGGACTATCTTCCTACACCTGGGGCATTGGTGACACTACCGGCATTAATTTACATTGTTATAGTGCAAGTGTGGGTGTATATCTGAATTAAGACTCCATCTGTGAAATATTACAAAAACAAGTCATCTTCTGTCTATTTCAAGCAACAACATGTACACAGGTGCGTTATTTGAAATAAACTTCCATATGAGGGACATCGTGGATGCGCTTCGTGTCCCCAACAAATCTATAAAGCTATTCAAACATAGAGAGAAAAGCCAAGAGAGAAATCTTCAAGGCACTTTGCAAGTGGGTTATTTAGAGTAAAGTACAGAGCATGATGGAAACTCTTTAACATATTAGATCAAAACAGAGTCAATGATCAAAAAGGCATTTGTCCATCTCAAAATAATTAAAAACATGATTCTAGCACACATGGTGTGTTGCTGTACATCCATAAAGTGCATTATCCCCTGTTCCAGGATGTGATGAGGGAATTCAACATCATCCCTACCGCCCCTCATAAACTGGCGATCAAAGAGCGAAAACTGTTTAGTTAGCATGCACCTCCACCGCGTGAAACACCTGCCGCTCGAGTGTTATTTAGGTATAAAATATGGCTTATGTAAGCGATTTGTTAACCAAGAACAGTCCTGAAGCAGCAGTCCAAGAGCTCCATCCGGGTTTACACACACCAGTAATTACTGATTTGTCTACATCTTATGTTAAATAGCAGGTACTTCATAAAAGCCAAAGATGTGGAGAGAGGAGGAATTTTCATTTCCTCAGTCTTTCAGAGTTGTGGCTCATTAGCCTGGAGTTTACAGTTTTTCAAGTAGTTAAGCTATTGAACCACCTGCGATGCCTTGACTGAAGCTGAGGGTCGTAACGACTCCGACTGAACATCTCACATGACAGAGATCACGCACTGCAGAGCGCTGTGGTTTTATCTGATGGGATTCGTCAAGACATCCAGTTCTGAAATTTCGGAGTGAAATCATCCACCTACGACACGTGTCATCACACCACGCCTCGATTCAATCTCGTCCCTACTAACAATAAAAAGCCGCCGGAGGTCTGTTTGCATTTAAATCACCCTCTACATTTCTTGGCTTAGTCTCGGTACAGTATCCTGCACGTTTTACTGGCCTTCGCAGGATTTCGTTCTGGACACAAACCAAACTTGGCACTTAACATATAAGGAGTCGTATGCTTTTAGATGCAAACTTGGACTGAAAGTGACAAAGAGTTTCCCAGGACAGAAGGTCTGCCTTCACTTGTAACAGTCAACGGCAGTAAAAAAACAAAAAACAGACTTGATATCGCCAAACTCCCTGCAAACTGACCACGACAATCCTCTAAGATACCCACCTTGTTACGAGCGTTTATCCTGAGTGAGAGTTCATTTTTACCCAGATGTATCCCAATCGCCACACGGAGGCGCTGTTTCTCTGGCCGGAGAGGTGGGATTCCTGTCACAAGGCAACAAATGTTTGCAGAGCCTCATGAGATGATGCTTCATTTTCTGTAGATTGTCGCAGTCTTGGAAAATCATTAAACCAGTTGTCTGAATCTTCAAGTTATCCATTTTTCTTTTGGTAAAAAAAAAACAAAACAAACCAAAACTTTGGCTACATAAGAGCTAGATCATATTGATCCAACTCGGCAACCTCAAGAGGAGGATCCACATAGTCTGGGGTTCTCCGTCTCAGTCTTCTGTAAGTGCCAGATGAAAACCTCATCGTGAAACAGTCTGCTTCAGTAGAAAACTTTCCCTCTTTGTTTATATATATATATATATATATAACTCTTGAGTGGGAAATGCTTCATCGGATAAAATTCTGAGAAATAAAGGTGAAACACTGGTTACTATCCCGGAGGTGGTGAGAGGAGATGTGATCTGAAGAGGGAGCTGCTCAGGCAAACCAAAGAGGAAGAAGGCGGGCGTGAAGCAGCACTCCAGCATGGGGTCAAAAGCAGAGAAGAGGAGGCGGGAAACAGGCTTGGCTGTTTAGTGCTCTGGTTTGTTGTTGAACAGCTGAGTGACCTGGATAACCGGAGGAGAGTCGCTAAGCGACGGCTTGCACCAGCAGGCGGAGGATCTCACCGGCTGAACTTCACACCTGCCGCTGGAGAGAGCCGAGACACGCGGTTAGCATTTATCACTCGTCAAGTCAAAAAACAATGCATGCAACTCAGACAGCAGCAGAACGGCTGACAGACTGAAAGAGTTAGAGAGGAATTTTAAAGGGGAGACGAAAAGAATAAATAAATAAAAAGCGGCCTTATTTCAGACCCATCAGTGCAGGGACAGCAGGAATCTAAAGTGACACTTGTGTGCTCCTTTCAAAAGTTTGGACACACCTACCCGAGAGCTGTGTCCAAACTTTTGAGTCTTGGTACTGTAAGAGCACTGAAAGAGAAAAGGAAAAACAATAAGACAGATTTTCTAAATGTAAGCACACTAACTAACACATCCAAACAAGTTCTCAGGACGAGCAGAAATCCAGAGAATAAAGGAGAGAAATCCCTGAAAACCAACACCTTAACACTGTCTGCAACGAGGAAAGCACATGTTAGTCGAACAGGATGGAGTGATGCAGCGCGGTACGGCCAAAAACATCTCAAAAGCACAGAAAACTGCAGTTCGATGAATGCACATCACAGTTGGGGTCAAGTCATTTTCAGCTCCCTCAGAATAGAAAACACCTTTTTAGAGACTCTTAAATAAAGATGTTGTGATACTTGGCTATTAAACATATTTCTGTGATTTGCAGCGATTTAATTCCAAATAAACACTGCCAATTCAAGGTGGTAAACTCTTAAAACTGTCATGAAGGCAACACTTTCATAAGAAAGGAGTGAACGAGAATAACATCTTGGTTTCCTCGTGGAGGCGGTCTGAAATTGAGCTCACCCCAGCTTCAACAAACATCCTGACTAACAGTGGACTAAAGGTAGGTCTATGTTTGCCACCCCCCAATTAAAACTTAAGACAAACATACATGTATGCGCAGCCAGTAGAGAAGGAAGAGATGCAACACTTAATCCCACATTTTACATGTGGATATTGTATTAAGACAGACATGAAAAGAAAATCCACCCATCGTTTAACAGCATCACAGGACGGGACATCTTTGTGGCACGCTAGATGGGATGCTTGTTACTCGGAAGAAGAAAACAAACCCACACGGCATTTAAGATACCTTACATGTTACGAGGTTCTTTTTGTCAGATTGGAGCAGCAGTGCTGTGAAATATTCAGGTAGAAAACAAGTAAGGAGGGAAAACATACTTAAAAGGAAACAAAAAACAGTATTCAAACCTATATTCAGACTAAAAATATCCCAGTTATAGTCATATGAAAATAAATCCTCTTTCTATTCAAAGGTTTTAGATATCAGTATAATATATATATATATATATATATATATATATATATATATATATATATATATATATATATCTTTTTTAATTGTTTCGTCCTTCCAGGTCTAAAAACTAGGTACAAACAGCTTATTATTATTATTATTATCTTTTCAGAGAGATGTTTTCCCCTGGCATTCCTTCTAAACATTTTCCTAGTACCTAGTACTAGTACTTTAATGATTCTTAATATTCGACATTGTAACTGAGGGCTTTAAAAAAAAAAAAAAAAAACTTACTTTAGCATCCCACATCTTAGGGTGAACATCTAAACTCTAAACTGTTTGCAAATAGTCTGAATAAAGCTTTACAGAATTACAGGTGGGTGCAAATGCACCTCCAAGACTATGGTTGGTGTCATGCTTCAGATCGGAAAACTACCAAAATATCTCTTGCTACAGAAGTACTCACACATGATCAATTAATTAGGTGCAGCAATGGGCTGTCTTCTTTAATCCTACAACCTCATTGTTCTCGGTAAAACCGTTAAAACGTGATCAGACTGGATTGGTGGCCCTGATGGGACCAGGTCCTCACTCTAGACTGGATCTTTCCAGACCTCTCAAAGTTTCTTCCAAAGTTCCCACTCCGGTGTTGTCCTGAGGTCTTTGTCTTATAAAATGATCCTGATGATGACAGTATTTTCACTCAGGGTTGCTCGATATTTTCATCTTCCCTTCTAGTTCAACTCATATTGTCCCCACAGAATGATCCCGAGACATCCAAAGCTCCTCTCTTCCCGGGAACAAACTCTCTCTGTTCTTACCCAAACCTAAGCAGATCCGAGCTGTACAGTGTGGCTTGCATTGGTCTTATAAACTGCAAGGCGTGAACGCGGCCTACCATGGGCTTGTTTGCTGCTGATGGCTGACTTCTGTAAGGAACTGCAGCCATCATTTATAATGACTGAGAATTTGTTGGTTTTCCATCTTAAAAAGACCATTAGCTGTGAACTAAGGTGACCGGAGCACCAATTAGGGGGAGGAATTAACTAAAAGTCAAGCTTTTGCAATAAAAAAAACCCAAAACCATTAACTGATTGTCTTACTGACTATTCAAACTTGTTAATCATGCACATCTAAAGGCTGAGTTATGGTTCTGCGTCAAAATGACGCCGTGCCTACGGCGTGTGGTACACGTCCACGCAGACCACACGCCGTCATTGACGCCGTCACTGACGTGAACCTCCCAAAAATTGTAACTACGCGTCGAGGCGACGCAGACCAAACGCAGACGGAGAGGGCTGTGATTGGTTCGCTTGGTAGCAACGCATTTCCGGTTTCCGGTTTGAAGCAGTCGTGAACTTTCAGCGCTCTTTTCTTCGTGTATATGTGATTTTTTTTCTTTTGGTTTTTTGCACAATAGTTGTCCTTATCTCTTTGATTCACTGTGACCGGAAAAAGTCGGATAAACCATTCAGGAAAAGATTGCGAATTAGCGGTCACGGGGGGTACTGCACTGCGGAGAAATGGAGTGACGGAGAAGTCCGAAGGTTCACGACGGCGTCACGGCGATGCCGTGTGGTCTGCGTTGGTTTGACGCAGAACCATAACTCAGGCTTAAGTGTCTGACACGTGCATGATTTGTGGTCATCATAAACCCTCCTACATAACTATAACCCTTCAATTCATACAGATTGGTTTCTTTTACTTGTGTTCATCAGGCATATCCTGATCGGCCTCTGCGGCGGACGACTCCACGTCCACATCGGCGCTACTCTCGCTGCCCTGAGCCGACAGGGCACACGGAGAATCCGGACTGGCACAATCCCCACTGCAACAGAGAGGCAGGTAAACCCGGTCAACAAGCTGCAACAGGTGCAGTTAGCCAACACCTGTCCTTCCCTGCATGTGCGTGTTGGCACCTGTCTATGGACTTGACGTGCTTCTCCAGCCGCAGGATGGCCTGCTCCCTCTCCGCCAGCCTCCGCTTTAGAGACGCGATCTCTTTCTGCTTCTCCAGGAGCTCCTTCTGGAGACGATAGTTGCCCTCTTCCAGAGTCTCACAGAATGCCTGGGAAGAAGGACAAAAAGGAAATGTACACCCTGTTGATAGTTGTTGAAAGGGAACAAAAAAAAAGGCAGGAATCATATTTATGGAAGCAACAATCTTCAACAAGACGGTGCCGTCACCTAGACCCACCCATGCACCTCCAGATATGTTGACGTCCACATGGACACTCACCCTGCTCTCCTCCAGACTATCAAAAGGCCCGGGCGGGTCGTCGAGACACAGAAACTCTCTTACCGCCAGGCTGTGGAGGACAACGGGAGTATTAACATGATGGTTGTTTTGAGCAACTCAGTGAACCATGAAATGGAAAAAGAGAAAAAAAAAATCAATTTTCTGTCTGGTTCATAAAACAAACCCCATTTCCAGAGAAAATGATCTGCACTCTCACAAAAACCTTTAACAGAAATACGTTAATTTGTCCGAGCCTCTAATTAATAAAAACAAACAGATCAATTTTCTGTGTGGTCACTGACCAACTCTGTCATATAAAGAGAATATCAACAAATACGGAATTTGAAAGCAGCATATAAACTCAAAGTAAGAGATGCAAAGAGAGAGAATGTGTATTTTATTCAGCAGTGACGTGACGGAAATTTAAACTAAACATATCTTCAGTTTTCTTGTCTTTGTTAATATTTTTCTATTGATGTTTGAATTGTTCATTTATAAAAAGCAGAAATATCATATTTAATATATGCTTCTATTAAAAAAAAGGTGTTTAAATAAAAGTTGTGTTTATTTCCATTTTAATTCTGCTTATGATGCATTAAGTGTCAATTGTCAAGTCAAATATTTTTAGTACCTCATTTCTACATTTGCTCTAATTTCAGTTTGTTATACAGACCACTAGTTTTTAAAGTAGGGGTAAATCATTTCCTGCAGGTAGGCAGAGTAGTTTCAAAGAATGTGAACATTACAGTCAAGGAGTGACACTAGTGATACGACGTGAGAAGGAAATTTAGAGGTTGTTCTGCCTGCTGAAAGATGTCGTTCCTCCTTCTTCTCCTTGTAACCAACATTCTGGCACTAAGTTTGGTCTCAAACAGAAATCCACCGCAAAGCAGCCTAGTCACAGGAACAGTTTTTATATCTTTCAGAGATTAAACTCTCATAAAAGCAGAGTCAGCTGACTCACATGTGAACATACAGTGGGAGAACAAGTATTTGATACACTGCTGGTTTTTCTGCACTCACAAACCATATGAGTCTGTAATTTGTATCATAGGTACTCTTCAACGGTGAGTGACAGAATCTAAAAAAAAAATCCAGAAAATCACATTGTATGATTTTTAAATAATTAATTAGCATTTTATTGCATGACAGAAGTATCTGATCACCTACCAACCAGTAAGAAATTCAGCTCTCCCAGACCTGTTAGTTCTTCTTTAAGAAGCCTCCTGGTCTCCTCTCACTACCTGTATTACTGCACTTGTTTGAACTTGACACCTGTATAAAAATAAACCTGTCCACACACAATCAAAACAAACTCCAACCTCTCCCCAATGGCCAAGACCAGAGAGCTGTGTAATGGCTTTAGGGATACTATTGTAGACCTGCACAAGGCTGGTGAGAAGGCAACAACTGTTGGTTCAATTGTAAGAAAATGGAAGAAGTTCAAGATGACGGTCAATCTCCCTCGGCGTGGGGCTCCATGCAAGATCTCACCATCACCAATGATCAGGAGGAAGGTTAGGGACCGGCCCAGAACTACACGGCAGGACCTGGTCAATGCCCTGAAGAGAGCTGGGACCACAGTCTTAAAGAAAACCATCAGTAACACACTACGCCGTCATGGATTCAAATCCTGCAGTGCCAGACGTGTCTCCCTGCTCAAGCCAGGCCCGTCTGAAGTTTGCCAGCGACCATTAAGCCTGAATTATGGTTCTGCGTCAAACCAACGCAGAGCACACGCCGTCGCCATGACGCCGTTGTGAACTATTGTGCAAGAAAACAAAAAAAAACAAAACAAAAAAATCACACATACACGAAGAAAAGAGCGCTGAAAGTTCACTACTGCTTCAAACCGGAAACCGGAAATGCGTTGCTTCCAAGTGAATCAATCACAGCCCTCTCGGACTGCGTTTGGTCTGCGTCGCCTCGACGCGTAGTTACAATTTTCGGGAGGTGCACGTCAGTGACGGCGTGTGGTCTGCGTCGACGCAAACCACACGCCGTAGGCACGGCGTCGTTTTGACGCAGAACTATAACTCAAGCTTTAGGATGATCCAGAGGAGAAATGGGGGAATGTCATGTGGTCTGATGAGACGAAAAATAGAGCTTTTGGGGCTAAACTCCACTCGCCGTGTTTGGAGGAAGAAGGACGAGTCAGAGCATTGAAGATGGGTCGTGGCTGGGTCTTCCAGCATGACAACGACCCGAAACAGAGCCAGGGCAACTAAGAAGTGGCTCCGTAAAAGAAGCATGTCAAGGTCCTGGAGTGGCCTAGCCAGTTTCCAGACCTGGACCCAATAGAAAACCCTTGGAGGGAGCTGAAAGTCCGTATGGCCCAATGACAGCCCCAAAACCTAAAGGATCTATATGGAGGAATGGGCCAAAATCCCCAGACTTCTACAGGCTTTGCAAATGGGAAAATCTCTAGATCGGCAGCGTATCAAACACCTATTCTCCCCACTGTCAATGTGTTTGAATAATTACATTTTAAAAAGCTGTTTACACAAAAAGAGGCAGAATAACTAGATTTTACTGAATAAAACTGCTGGGTAACTGTGTGACATACCAGTTAGCGATGTCCTTATGCGCAACCAAATTTTGCAGAAAAGCCTGTAGACCCAGTTGTCTGTCCTCCAAGAAGTCGCTGTCATAGTTGTCTTTAAACCACCTTTTAGGAGGCAGCGAGAGGCGGAAACCAGGAAACATTTCTTTTAGCTGAAATAAAGAAACACACACAGACGGATGATGGACAAAATGTTTTAAATTATAACATCAGTAGAACAGATCAACAGTTAAATGTCCATGACTAATGTGGACATAAGACAAACAGCAAAACATTAGAGACTGAGGCCTTTAATCAGCTCCTGTGATACAGGCTCTGACACACCAGTCCGCCCTCCTCTAACCCATCACTACACTAATCCTTCACGCAAATCACTTGTGTGTTATCAGAATAACCGGGACATTTTTGTCATAGAATAATTGAAAGTAAAATAAAGTCACATGGAAAAGAAAGAAACTACAAGAGTAACCCTTCTTTCTTTATAAAGTTGTATATATATAGTATGTGAAAATATTAAAATTAAATAAATACAACCTCAGATGAACAACGACATCTGACACCATCTCTCCCTTTATATATTTAAAATAAAGTAAAGTAAAATAAAGAAGCTGTATTATAAAAGCTAAGCACAAGGTTATTGATTCTGTAGGAAACAAGGGCGCAGGTTTGATTAAATATTATTCAAAAGTGGGACAAGTGTCAAGACAGTTCGCACTCTTTCCAGGACTGGTGTCCTAGAAAGTTCACTTTAAAGTTGGAAAGTGCAGTTTTCAGAGAAATTACTAAATACATACATAAAAAATGAAAATTTAAGACCCGAAACACAAGAGCTACAGCTCAGACTCAACAAGCCTCAGCTAGTATGTTAATTACAGTTAGAAAACAACTAAACCCGTTTGGTTTGTTTAGTTTGTTCAACATCAAAATGAACCACGAGATCTTTTGAATGAGGTCCAAAACAGAAATGTTTCGCCATAATGCAAATCTTCACACCCGATTCACACCAAATATAGCAAGTAAGCCCAAACACGCAGGTGTAAAAGCTTGACCGGAGGTAAAATGGGACTTGGGTCAAGCAACAGACCAATGACCTGAGGCGCAGCAGCAAAACTAAAACACAAAGAAAAGAATCGAGCTTTTGCTTCGGTAGATAAAAGTCAAACCTCAACCCGATGTTAAGGCTGTGGTCAACATCTGCACTTCAGCTGTGTTTAAACAAATTCCTGCAAACCTCAATCAACTGATGGGAACAAATTCCTCCAACGTGCAAGGCTGATACCTTTATGGACAACACTTGTTTAGTATGTATGATGTTCATTTGGGATTTTATTCACCAAATTTGTATAAAGCAATAATGATGAGATTGTATTTTCGTATCTCCTGACACATAAACCTTAAAACTGAGTCTGTATTTTCTTTTTCACATGACTTTACGTCTCTGATAAGACGATGACGTAGCAACATGAATCAGAGGTTATGCATGAAACTCCCTTTCTTCACAAACAGCCCCACAGCCATGAGAGCTGAGAACACAAATATGCACCGCCACTAAGGGGGTATTATCCTTCGCTTCATGAACAGCTTTGACTTGAATAGGAGGAACTGGACCTGCCCAAAAAAACTAAACAAAAAAAAACAGACAGCATCTGAAATTTCATCTACACTCCTACAGAACCTCAGAGGGTTCAAGAATGGATTCGACACAAAAACTCAAAAAAGTTTCTAGGGTGTTTTCTCATCACAGAAAGGCTTGGCAACATATAATCAGCCTTGGGAGAAACTGTTCTAATGATGTAACCTGAGGTCAGTTTACTCAGTAAGAGGTAGAATGTGTGTGTGTTTGCATGTATGAACACCTTCTTGTTTTCACACGTGGTGGAATGAGATATGAACACAAACATGATGAAGGCAGACTGGGAGAAGGTCAAACTAGCACACAAACATGTTTGGTGCCAGTATCCAGTGGACAAAGTGTTGTTTTGGAAATATGATCATATGTAAACTACTGCACAGTAAGTATGACTGTTTTTGTTTTTCTCTCTCTCGCTCTCTCCAAAACATTTAGTTAGGTTTACAGTTAAGTTCATTCAAAGCACATACTTTCTTAAATAATTGAAACAAAAAAGAAAAAAGGTGTTTCTCCCTCTGGAGAGGGAGGGCAGTTTGGATGGAAGTGCCAGCTTAACAGGCTCATGCATGTCTCAATATGCAGTCCAAGCAGCTTCAGGTATTCTCTTAGGCCAAACTGCAAGTCTTATGCTCAATTTGGATATTTTCCTCAGATCCAGAGAACTGACCCGCATGAAGACGATAACAAAGAGGCAAAGGCAACAGAGTGGAACTATGGCAGGGATAAACAGTGACAAATGTCGACGCAGATTGACGTAAAAGTCGCATCAAATCCGGCATGGCTGTTCACACTGCGGCCACATTGAAGAAAAAAAAAAAAATCCTGGGTCTGATTGGTATATCTGGTCAGGTGCGTGTTCGCACTACTCCTGAAGAAGTCTGACCTGGTCACTTGACATCCCAAAAACATCTTAATTGGGCCACTTTTGTCTGCAGTCTGAACAGGCCCTTAGTTACCTGGATTACTTTTTATTTTGTGTGCATGATAAAATCTAAAAAAAGAAGAAGCAGATATGCAGAGGATGAAGCAGATGGAAAAGGCATCTGCTGGAACGAATTACTGGTCCTGATGCAACACCTCCAATCCTTACAGTTTAAAGTTAACAAATCCCAAACAGCTACTGTCGTTAAGTGCAATATTGTAAATAAATATGAAACATAATTACCTGCAGTCTTTTTTTTGGTGCAGAATTATCAAAATAAACATGTTTCTATCATAGGTTATATATGTAATCAAAAATGCTTTCTTTTTCTTTTAACCCTTAATAAAAAAACTCTTTAAGTTTAAGTGCAAGCAAAACAGGCTTAGTGTTTAACTTGTCCAACTCTTACAGCATGCACATAAAGACACTATACTGAAAGTTATAACGCAGAGAGAACACAGGATCATCATGATAGAGCATAAAAAAGCAACTACTCAAAATTCACCTTACCATAGCATCAACTTTCAAATTAATAAGACAGAAAGAAATACCTTAATATTGACACCCATGTGCAGAGACTTCTAAAATACACTAAAAAGAACATTTTTTTAAACAGTTTAACATGCAGTTAACAAAGCATAACTTAAGAGTTTCTATGTAGATACGTCAAAGGAAAAGGGGAGAGTAAGATTGGATATAGGGCATTTTCATCTCCCTTTTTCCCCCCCTCTTGCCTGCTGCAGCATTTATATAAACTCAGAAAAATGTGCATTTCTTTTTACAGGGTGTTATTGTTTTACTGGCTTGCACATGTCAAATGTCACCTCATTGTTTTTCTGGATTAGGCTCCTTCGTGGTGTAATTTCCAAATAAATAGCCTTGACATTTTCTGCTTCTGTAATCTGTGACCAAACCTCCTTTCCTAAAACCACAAAAGAGCCGATCACCCAGTTGGCTCGAGCCTGTTAGCTGTCTGAGAACAGCAGGCTTCTTTGTGTGACTCTAAATCATTTCCACTGTGCACCCAAAAACAGGAGAAAGGCACGCTGAACAGCTGATAAACTGTCTGCAACATCAAAGGAAGGCAACAAAACTGAACTTAAGCATCCTGAGTCTCCCTCTATATCTAATGTCATGTACACATAAAACACTGCAACCCACCTTGTCATTGAGTCTGGAGAAGTCTGTATACCTTCTAAAAACCACCCAGCTCTCATCTGGGGTGTTCCTGACCAGGACCTTATAGACCTGTGAAAAAAAGCAAAAGTAAAAGAAAACCCTCTTTAAGACTGCTAATACGCTCTTGCACCTTTTGGAGTGATCATGGGTATTTGATATTTGTAAGGGATATTGCTCGACGAGGTGTACATTATCAGAAATATATGGACGACGCGGGCGCGTGAACCGTCCTCTGCTTTGTGTCGGACGGTTTGCCTCCGCGAAGTCCATATATTTCTGATAATGGACACCTCAAAGGGCATATCCCGCTTATACCACGGTCACTTACCAAAAAACATAAATATTAAATAAGTTATTCATGCTTTAATGTGTTTTCAGTTGAAATCATTAATTTTATAACAAGCCACAGCTGAGTGGACTATTTAATCTCTCGTCTGCAGCCGTTGTAACCTGGTAAGTTACAAAGTTTTTTAACAAGCCATAACTCAGTTTCCTTGGTAACAGGAGATATTCTAGTCCGCTCAGCTCCGCTCGGCTATTTTCGTTTCTCTCCTCTTCTGCATCCCAGTCATCAAAATTTTTAAATTCACCAAATAAATAAAAATCAATTACAAAATCACTCATGTTGCCATCCTGCGGTAGCCGGCTCTTCTTCTCTAAATCTCCGTTGCCGTGGTTACCAACTGGCAGTTGATCCAGCGCAATGATATTAAAGTTATCAGGCAATTTGACCGAACTTGTTTTCTAGGTGTAGGTTATCACTTTTAATGTACACCTGCCAGCCAATCAGAATGGAGTAATCACACAGGCCGTGGTATAAAACATTTTAACAACCAAAATTCCCACAAGTCACACTAGTGACAGTGGTAAGTACTATCAAGGCACCAGTCAATATGCCTGTTTTTTATCTTATTGGCTCTAACGGTATCAGCATATATTGATTGCTGAAATTGACTGAAATACAAATACATATATCTTTTTTCCATTCAGTACATACACAGTCTTGAAAAGGTTTTTTCTAGTTTTCTTTACGTTTATATTTGGATGGGAAGGTGCAGGGCAGTAAATGTACAATAAAGTGGCCAGTGAGTGAAGGAATATTGAGAACCCCCTTTTTCCCTCATCAGTAAGTACACTATGAAAATGCCGTCACTGGGAAGCATGCTGCTGAGGTTTTTTTACACGGACAGTAAAGTAAGCAACAAAACAAAACAACTGATTAAGTAATGACAACCAACATATGAGGAAAAAAATGTAACTCTACACTTAAAGCAGCATCACCTTGCTGAGCATCCTCAATGTTATGCCAAAAAAAAGAGGAGCAAAACATAAAAAAACTGGCAAGCAGATTCACGCTGCCTTTTTTATGTGTAGGCACTGTGACATAATGTGCTCTTTGTAATGTTGTGGTACAGTATAATTGTAAACAATTCTCAGTTTACTCTGTCTTTAACATTATATATAATGTCCCAGATTTTAGTTATGTGACTTATCCCTCTTATAAGATTACTGAAGTGCGACTTGTCTTATCATTTTTATTAATAAAAGTATCTTATGTCTTGATAGACTGATTAATACATTAACAATCCAACTGTATTATTTAATCAGCATGGACATTGGATCAGGTTGCCAGATTTTTCAGGTTCATACCGTAAACTTTGCTCTCTCCTCCATGACCTCATACCCCAGCACTGTGGGGGTGATGGGCCTCTCCTCCACTTGGTGGCTCCCTGCAGGATCCGATATGGACCGAGGGCAGCATGAGTACTCCACAGAGGGTTCCAACACCCCGTTCACCCTGGCCCGTGTCATGGAGCTCTGCAGGGGCGGGGGTGTCCGGCTGCGGTTCGCTCTGTCCAAGCAGCGTGACTGATGCTGAGAGTCTAATCCTCCGCATCCTCCATCGCGTTCCTCCCCGGCCACCCTGGCAACGGGAGACGAGGATTCTGAGCTGCTGGAGACGCTTCCAAGCGACGCGGCTCTCTGTGGCCGTCTCAACTTATTGCCACCACCTGAAAAGGTTCTCTTCATGGGAACTGGAACAGGCACAAAGGGTGATGTCATCTTCCTGAGCGGTGAGCTCCGGCTCTGCCACTGCACTTGTCAATAAGGCTTTTCACACCAACACAATGACGTTGCCTTACTTCAGTAGTGTTGTGTGACGATGAGGTGTAGAGGTAATGTTCAGCAGGAGGAGCTCATGCCCACTCTGAAGATCCTGTAGGAAAGATCAATGAAATGTTGCTGATGATCTAAATTTAAAAACAAGCCTCAAGTAAACTGATGCAAATGCTAAATAATTTACCCATCAACATCATTTATATGGGCTGAGGATTTAGTGACCATTACGAGCCAGATTTTACTTTTATTTTTTAATGACTTTGTCTGTTAGGTATTAAAAGATATGGAAAGTATGAACACTGTAATTACTGCCATCTGATTGTGCTAAAGTCTAACCTGTCCTGAACCTGAGATCTGCAAACTACATGAACACAAAGTTTCAGAAAAAGCTGCACTTTGCTGTATGTGTGTGTGTGTGTGTGTGTATATATATATATATATATATATATATATATATATATATATATATATATATATATATATATAAATAAACATATAATGCCATCCTAAGTCCAGGGGCATCCAAACACATGTACACAATCGTAAATAAACATGACTCGACTCGGCCATTGTTCCACCTGTTTTGGTGACATGGACATGATAAGGTATCAAGGAAACGACAACTTTAACGTTTTTGTCAATTTTCAAGTTGCATTTTTAACTTCAACTGAAAAATATGTATTCGGCGTTTTGCAAATACATATTTGTGATAAAAGTAATTGCGATAACAGACGTGCTTTTACGAGCCTAAAGCCTGAATTATGGTTCTGCGTTAAATCGACGCAGAACCTACGCCGTAGCGTACGTGTCCCTAAGCCGTAGGTTCTGCCTCGGTGTAACGCGGACCATAAATCAGCCTTAAACCTGATTAGTGATGTATCCGCCTGGTCTACGTTGCCTCGCCTCAAACCAGGTAACATTAATACACAAATATATTGAGAGGGCAGCGATAACAGACAATATTGCTGCTTTTTAGGATAGGTATAAAAAAAACGTTTTTTTTTTCATTTTAACAGCTAACATTAGCTGACACTATAGTCAGAAAAACTAAACCCAAACAAATGTAGTAAACTTAGATTTGGCTGCAATAGATAGCCGGTTAAAACAAATCTTTCGCGCCGAATTAGATATAATTTTTTAGTATATCACCGAAAGCAATAATTAGCTCTTTCTGGCGAGGATTTAGTGAATAAAGAACAAATGAAAGTGAAATCCCGGAGTTTTTGAGGGGAGTCCGGCGCGTGTCGCCCCTCTAGCTAGCAGCTCCGCCGGGCAGCATGGGGGCACGGAGAGGACGCGAGTGCACATTACTGTTGGATTACCCTTAAAGTCCTGTTATCCTTCCCTTCTGAAGTTTGAGTTCCCTCCAGAGTGAAAGGACCCCCGTTTTCTTGCTGATTCTTCACCGCGGTCTTCGCTTGCCCTTTCCTGTTAGCCGGTTCAGGTTAATCTCAGACAACAGCGGCTGCGATGCAGGGCGGCGGCCGCTAGAGGGCGCTGCGGCGCTCACCTCTGATAAATATACATGTCGCAGTGAAGGGACATACTAGAGACAAGGCATTATTTATACACTGAAAAAAATAAATCTAAGCGCATGTAAATATAACATATTTAAATCTGTGATATTAACAATTAAAAATTACGTTTGTTGCTTTACATGAATACATCTAGTTTTGAACTTAATCTGCATTTGTTTTAAAAACAAGACATTGTGCATTTTTTCCTTATCAAGCAGTATTTATATAACATTTACTTTTCCTTTAACAATTTTAATCTATTGGGCAGATTGACCAACGTTTAGATGAAAAATGCTTTATTTGTTTAAATAGAACACCACAAATTAAGGCAACTTTTTCGCATGAGATTTTTATGTAGATCAAGAAAGACTAGTCTTTGTATAAACTACTTCATTTTTAGTATGTACAAAATTAATTTGCAAGTAAAGTCAACTTAATTTTTGCAAGTAAAGTCAATTAAATTTTTTTGTCTTTTTTTCATTTTTTTCTTTTTTTCCTTTTTTCCTTTCTTTCTTTCTTTTTCTTCTCTTTTTTTCTCTTTTTTTCCCTTTTTTTCTTCTTTTTTCTTTTTTTTTCTTTTTAAAGTGAACTTAATTTTGATAAATAAAGTAAACTTAACACAATTAAGTTGACTGTACTTGCAAAATGTATTATTTACAAACAAAAAAATGAAGTATTTTATACAAAGATTAGTCTTTCTTGATCTACATAATACTCTCATGCAAAAAGTTGCCTTAATTTTTTTAAGTAGATCAAGCACAATATTTGTATCAGTGTAGATTTAAAGGAATTCAGACCAAATAAACATATGTATATTATAACTGTATATGCATCTGAGCTTTATGAACTGGATCCCATAGTAGCTAGTTCCTTAGAAATTGCCATCCAATGATTACTTTATGTTTTTTTGTTTTTTTTTGTCTTGTTTCTTTGTGGGGGCTGAAACATATACATTTCAGTTCTGCCAGATCAACGGGATGTTTTCAACTATTTTTTTCTCATGTTTGTTGAGTGAACAAACATCAACAAGACACAGTGATGCGGTCACTAAAGATCACAATACCTTTTGAAAATTGAATCACTGGTGATTCAATTTTCACCACCCTCTGGTCATCCCGCTGCTGCTTCCACCTGCCTGCTGTGTGCTGTTGACGTCCCCGACCCCCCCAGTCTGGCCTTCGGCAGGAGGGTCCCCCCTTATGATCCTGGTCCTGCTCAAGGTTTCTACCTCCTAAAGGGGAGTTTTTCCTTGCCACTGTTTGGCTTAAGGTTTTTCTCCCACTAGGGGAGTTTTTACCTGCCATTGTTTATGTAATAATTGCTCGGGGGTTTATGTTCTGGGGCTCTGGAAAGCGTCTAGACTTTAGAGACAACATCTGTTGTATTAGACGCTATACAAATAAAGTTGAATTGAATTGAATTGAATTGAATTGAATTGATTGATTTTACAGTTACTGGCATCTGTAATACTTGACAAGACATGGTCCCACTTATACTGATGGCTGATAGCTCTCAGGTTGTTCTGCTGTCTTTTATTAATGTCTGGGTTTGTCAAAGTTAACAAAGAAATGGCTCTGGTAGAGTTCTAGTGACCTGGATCTGATTCAGTTGACTGGAGGGTGAGTGTTTGTCAGCATGTATGTCAGTAAGAAAAGGATTTGCCTTAAAAGATGTTAATGATGAAGCTGGGCGACAACTGTAATATTTTAGATGTATACCTTGTTTAGCTTAGTTTATCAGATTTAGATTTTGAGTTGAAAGTAAGAAAACTACTGATGGAAAAAGGTGTCAATTACACACACACACACACACACACACACACACACACACACACACACACACACACACACACACACACACACACACACACACACACACACACACACACACACACACACACACACACACACACACACACGTACGTGTGTGCTGGCCTGCCTCAGAAAGCTCGGTCTTAGTCACAGGTCATGGGTCCTCCACCAGGATAATGATACACAAAGCTAAAAACAACCAAGAATGATTAAGAACAAAACATCGGGCTATTCTAAAGTGTCTTGAGCTCTGATATATTTATCATCTGTGAAAAGAGCTGAAACTTGCAGTCTGGAACAGAAACCTGTCAAACAAACCTGAGACAGCTGGAACAGTTTCTCTTGAGAAGTGGACTAAAATTGCTGTCCACAGCTGCAGAAGTCTCAGTTACACAAATCGCTTGATGTTGTTTATTTTCTGTCAACTAAATCTAAAACTTTTCAGGAAACATGAAACCTTGAAAAATTACCCTCAAATGAAGCGTGTTTCCATGGTTTTCTTTGTGTCTCACCCTAACAAAGTCAAATCAGTATATCTCTGGTTAGATACTGTACATACATTTTCTTGTTATATAAATGGGCAAAAAATGTATAGGTAAATGTAGCCTTTGTATTTCTTTGATCTCAGGAAGCAGTCCACAAACACTGGCGCATAATCTGTTACCTTGTTTTAATAAACTAAGGTGAGTCGTGTAATCAAACTGTAGTCTCGAGAAAAAAGACGTAAAATTAGCTTTTTCCGATTTTATGAATGAACTTGAACCGAACACGCTGAGGTGTGACGTCAGGATGAGTGTCATATTGCGGGCCAATCACAGCAGAGTTCAGAGAATACGGACGTTTACTGGAAATGGAATCGGTCCGTGCTTTCATTAAAAACACCAAACAAGTGTTTTCAAGTAAGTAACGTTTATTATTATTTATTATTATTTCATTCAGTCTGTAACATTATGGCTGATTTAGCTGGGCACTTCGTGAAATATATCAAAACTACACCTATGTATTTGTGGGCGGTGGCACACAAACACATGGGATGACGGAGTAAAACTTTTTATTAATATATTTGTATTATCTACAAGTAATACAACTATACATGTAAAGCACATTTTGAACGGTAATAGAGACAATAATGTAACCCGAAGTACAAGGAAGTTGTTTAAAGTGTAAATGAAAACAGAATGCAATGATTCTCAAATCTTATAAACATATATTTTATTCCCAATAAAACATAGCCTATCAGATGATATTTCATGGAAAATATTACTCGTGCGGTTCATTTGAGTGAATTGAAGCATGGTCATGTTAGAGACAGCAGTTTGAGATGATTCAAACGTTTGACATGGTGCAATTTCCTGCTGGAAGTATTTATCATCATGTACCATTCATCAGAAGATGAGTCGGCCCTGCGTGTTTTGTTTTTTTATTTTTTTTAATTTATAGTCTTTGGGTGTGGTGCTGAAGCAATGCGCAAGTTAGATTTATGTGGGTGGGGCATTTTTACCAACAAACTACGGATAGGGATCGTCAATAAATTACCAACCGACGGAAAAAAAATTCTGTTTATTATCTCCATTATCTCGATACCACGTGACCAAGTCACTAAAACCCTGAGCCGAATTTCTGCACTACACGAAATGTGAATAAAAAACAACTATTTTTGGTATATTTTAAAACGTAATCTATGTAATGACAATTTGAAGATTAATTTTCATGTTTTTTTTACACAATATCTTTCGAATCAGGTCATCTAGTGAGTCCAAATCTATGCCGAATTATAGAGCTGAAATAAAAACATAAGGCACACCTCTTAACATTGTATTTCATGACTTTTTCCATTTCATATTAATCTTCATAAAGAAAACAATGTTGTTTTTTCCACTACATTTTGAACCATGTGTTCCAGGGATAACAAATCTATGCCAAATGATAGGACTCAAACAGAAACATGTAACATTTGACTTCTTCTATTGTCTATTCATTTTTATATGGAAACATTCTTGTACCTTATACTGTATGTACCCTATTTTAGATGGCTTTCAAACCACTTTACTATTTAACCTTAAACCTGCACGTAATTATAGTACTCCAGCAGCTTTGTTATTACAGATATATTGGGTTTTTTTGTATCAATATTACTAGTTAATATTCATCTATTTTCCTTCATTTTGAGCAACAGTCTGTCAAAGAAAGAACTATACAAAAAAGAAAAAACATTCATAAAAATGACTGTCAAATAGAAGAGGTTGTCAAGTGTAATAAACATAGATGTGTCTTATTTCACTACTCAAGTACACTTTTTAATCATAGTACATCATAAAGTCAGTTAAACTTCTGGGCGGTTAAGTAGCAGAGGGGGTCGTTCAGAAGTTTTAGCTGCTTTGGTGTTAAAGAAATTAACAACAGGTGCACTTGAGGAGCAACGATGAGACGACCCCTAAAACAGGAATGGTTTTACAGGTGGAGGCAGCTTATGTCTTTCCTCCTCATCTCTTCTGAATATTTTTCACCTGTTTTGCATTTGGCTGGGGTCAGTGTCACTACTGGTAGCATGAGCTGATACTGGGACCCTACAGAGGCTGCACAGGCAGTCCAACTCCTCCAGGATGACACATCAATACGCCATTGCCAGAAAGTTTGCCGTGTCTTCCAGAAAAGTCTCAACGGCGTGGAGGAGACTCCAGGAGACAGGCAGTTACTGTAGGAGAGCTGGACAGAGCCACAGAAGATACTTAATTTATATATTTCTATGTAGTGTAGTGTGCGCATTTCATAGCCTGGACATTTGATAGTTTACCGGTAATCAATTTCTAATCTGGTCTGTGTACTTTTAGATCTGTACATTTATTAGTCTGCATAACCATTACATGTGGGACCAGTGACGTGATGCTGCCACCACCGTGCTTCTGCATAGTGGGGATGGTGAGTTCAGGCTGATGTGCAGTTCTACTTCACTGTCACATGAAGCCTTTTGTATTTAGTCCAAAAAGTTCAGCTTTGCTCTCTTCTGACCACATGTGTGTCCCCTGCATGGTTTGTGGTAAACTGCCGATGGGACTTCTTCTGTTTCTTCTTGCCACTCTACCGTAACAGCCAGATCTCTGGACTTCACGACTAACAGTTTTCCTGTGGACAGATTCAGTAGAGGTAGCTGGCCATGTCTTGGTAGATTGCGGTTGGGTCATACTCTTTCCATGTTCTTTTTTGTTTTTAAAATGTTTTTTATCCCTGATTTTTTTTGCCCGTTTTGATCACCCAGTGCTCCTACCTACCGGTAAGTCAGTCCTGGGCCTTGCTCTCCCTCTGCCAACCCCGGAGGGCCCTGCACTGAACTCAAGCCTCCTTCCTGCTCCTTCCTTCCATGTTCTGATGATGGACTGAACAGTACTCCTCGACATGTTTAAAGTCTGGGATATTTTTTTATTGCCTGACCCTGCTTTAAACATATCCACACATTTTGTCTGATCTATCTGGTGTGGTCTTTGCTTTTCATGATGCTTTTTGTTCACTAATGTTCTTTAAAAAAAACATTTGATGGCTTTACAGAACATCTGTATTTACAAACAGGTCTTACACACAGATCTGTTTTTAGTATGTATACTTTAAATACTTTATATGAATACTAAGTAGGAATACTTTTTCAAGTCACTGTGAGTGGTTTTTATGTGTATGTCTGGGTTAATAATGTTTAATACTTAATGTTTTCTGTGTATCAGACACGATGGCGTCCCCCACTCCTCTCACCAAGGCCAACGCCATCTTCTCCCTGGATTTGCTCAGAAAGCTGAGTGAGGACGACAACTCTGCAAACATCTTCTTCTCTCCCTTCAGCATCTCCTCAGCCCTGGCGATGGTGATGCTGGGAGCCAGAGGAAACACTGCAATGCAAATGTCAGAGGTGCAGTTCACACTCGGAGCAGAGCTTGTTACACTGTTAAAGGGCAGTTTTAATCAGCTGCTGCTCTCCACAGTGCTTGAACACCCGGGAATGTCAGGATGATGTCCACGCTCTGTTTAACCAACTGCTGAGTGGACTCAACAAGTCAGGGGGCTCGTTTGAGCTCAGTGTTGCCAACAGGCTGTATGGAGAGCAGTCCTTCCAGTTTCTGCAGGTGAGCGTGTTTCTGCATGTGTATTAAGGCGCTACTTTGTGAGCTTTTGTGTATTTGTATCATATTAGACATCAGAAAATCAGAAGCCTGAGCTGAGACATTTTTAAAATCTGTCTGCATGTATATTATTGGTTGGTACCATGATCTGGTAAAAACCTTTATCCATGACATATATATGCATTTGAATCTTGCAGCAGGTGTTAGTTTTCTTGCAAAAGGACAAGACTGCTAGAAAGACAGTGATGGGTGCAGTGTGAATGGACGAATGGACTCGGTACTGAAGGATAATGTCATTAAAAATTTCAGGAGTTCTTAACGGAAACCAGGAAACATTACGACGCAGAGCTGGAGTCTGTGGACTTCATAACCAGCCATCAGGAAGCCAGGATCAGAATAAACAACTGGGTGGAGAAGCAGACACAAGGTGGATCTCTCTCTCACACACACACACACACACACACACACACACACACACACACACACACACACACACACACACACACACACACACACACACACACACACACACACACACACACACACACAACCTCGTCCATCCCACACAACTTAAAAAAACATTGTATTTATTGTAGAAATCCTAAAAATAAAGCGGAAACTGATCACACTAATGAAGTTTATAAATAAATATAACCAGCAAAGATAAGATGTTTTTTTATTTCTATTCCTGAATTTAAAAATGTGCATTTATTAGAATTAATATTAACCTTGAAATGTAGTTCAGGACATGAATAAAAACCATTGATTCTTTTAAAGTGTATTGATTTACTAGTCCATCTAATAGTAAAGTCCATTTTCCCATCTTAAGTTATTTAACGCCTGGGAAATTTAAAGAACAGATGGGTCAATAAATCCTGACAGTCTTTCCATTTTATTATTTAACATCCATCCAAATGTAAACAAATACCTTTGTGATCATGTTTTCATCATTCATTGGATTGTTGGCGCTCTCTCTGTTTTAAATCCTTGGAGTGAGTGATTCACAGATATTTTACCTGGTTTTCAAACGTATATCGTTAATTGCAGTAAGAGTGCGTCCCACACAACTGTGATGAAGGAAAGTACAGGTGAGCGTCTCGACGTCAGATCAGCTCTTCATCCACAGAAGAGTCAGGATTTCCAAACGTTTCAATGATAAAGTTACTTATGCACCATGAAGTGCAAAGTGTCCTTGCATCTATCGTTTTTAAAACTTTATAACAGTTCAAACAGTTATTTTAAATAAGAAATTCTCTGTGTTGATCCTTGAAGAGACTTAAATCATGACTACTGCAACAATTAATTTCCCTTCAGGGTAAATAAAATATTTTTGAATTTAATTGAATCAGTAATTTCTTCAGCATTTACAAACGGGAAAACAAGCAGATTAGTTAGTTAAGTTTAAACTTATTAATTTATTTTAATTCATGTCATCACAGTTCCTGTTCAAAAGGCTCTGATGTTTGCAGGTTGTTGGATAGACGTGTTTGTTTCTGCACTTGGTGTTACTTGTAAATGGCTCCATGTGGATGTTATGATCACCAGGGAAAATCAGGGATGTGGTGGCTGAAGGTGTGTTGAACGAGATGTCCAGACTGGTACTGGTCAACGCCATCTACTTCAAAGGCACCTGGAATGAACCATTTCTGCCCTACAAGACGTATGATACTGACTTTAAACTCAACAAGGTAAAAGTACACATGCAACCAGGGAATGAAAACTGACTAACGTCACCAGAGTTTCTACATTTCTGTAAAACCATGAACATGAGCCAAGATCTGATAGGTCTAAGGCTGTTAATATGCTGTTAACCAGATGTGCAATTTTGAAATTGAAAAGTTGAAATTATATGAAAGATGCTCAACATCATTCAGTATAATATACATGGAGTTTTACGTTTTAGTTTAACAGCAGATTATAAAAAAAATTGACGGAATTCATTGTCAGTAAGAAGAAAGGAGGAAAATATGTGATGTTGGTTCAAATATGATGTTGCACAGCTGGTATCAATAAAGGCTCAGTATTTTTTCTCAAACATATTTTTATTGATTTTTCCCACGAAGGAAACAATAATAATGATAATATTAAGGGGATTTAAGTAGGGATGGTGCCACTGATCTGAAAATTGGTGAAGTGTTCTAAGAAAGGGGGGCCTTTCTTAGAACTTATGAAATCTTATGAAAAGTTACGTATGGAATAGTATATTTTTTCCAGATTTAGGCAGGACATAATATCCATCACCCACTGAGCGTGGGTGGGCGGAGCAGCATCCTTCCACCTCAACAGAATTGCCCGTCTGGCAAGCAGAGAGGCAAGGCTCAGTCTTTAAGGAACAAAGATGGACAGATCTCCACTTTGACAACGAGGAATTTCAGTCTCTGGAAGAATTTTAATGAAAAGGTCCAGGTCAGACAACATTTCACCGAGATGTGTCACCAGGAGCTGATAGGAAAACATGGAGGAGAGAAAACCTTTTTCAAGAGTTACTGCACACGGCTCCAGTCACCTCCAAATACATCTAAAAAGACAGATCAAAGGGGCCCGCTAGGCTGTTATCAACTAGTAATATGATGATCTGATCACTTTCTAATGCAGTTTCTCATTTAAAAGAGCTTGTTTCTTTTTTACAGAATGAAAAAAAGAAAGTAAAGATGATGACGCAGGAAACTCACGTTCCCTTTGCTTTCATCCCTGAAGTCAACTGCCAGGTAATCAAGTACACGATCAGTCACATGATGCACTAATCAATAGGTAAATCAACGACTGCACTATATACTGTACATTTGCTGGTATATTAACTTTGCTGTAATGTTTGACACGCACTGCTGGACAGATCCTGGAGATGCCTTACAAAGGGAAGGAGTTGAGCATGCTGATCTTCTTACCCAAAGATATAGAAGACGATACAACGGGTCTGGAGAAGGTAGGAGTCTAAAACACTCGTATAAATTCATGAATGCACACTGATTCATTTATTCATTGATACCTTCTCCTCTCAGCTGGAGAAACAGCTGACCTATGAGAAATTCATGGAGTGGACAGGTGAGCTGACTGTGACGCAGGTCAACGTGAGTTTGCCACGATTCAAGCTGGAGGAGACGTATGACCTGAACAGAGTCCTGACCAGCATGGGCATGGAGGACGCTTTTGATGAGGGGAAGAGCGACCTCTCCGGTGAGACACCTTGAAACACACAGTTGGACATGTATCTGCTAACAGCTGTGGAAGGGGCAACTTCTCCATGATCTATCCATTAACCTCCATTTATTTGAGGGGCAGCAACCTAAGCAGAGAGGCCCAGACCTCCCTCTCCCATCCTATTAGTATGTCAATGTCCTGTTCCCCATTTAAAAATGTATTTCTCTCCTCTTCTGTAACAGGTATGTCTGGGAACAAGGATCTGGTTCTGTCGAAAGTCACCCACAAGGCTTTTGTGGAGGTGAACGAGGAGGGAACGGAGGCTGCTGCTGCCACTTCTAGCTTTATTACACTGAAGTGTGCCACAATGATGCCATATTTCTATGCAGACCAGCCCTTCCTGTTCTTCATCCGCCACAACGCCACCATGAGCGTTCTCTTTGCTGGGCGCTTCTGCTGCCCGGTGTGAGTGAGTCAGAGTTAAAACAGCTCAACTGTAAAACCGAGACCTGTTTCTGCTTTAAAGACAAAGTTTACTCACAATGATACATGCGAGACATTTTTCTGCTCTCTGCAAACTATTTGCACTTTATAACCATTTTGGTCAATTCGTCTATTCATAACATTGCTCCTGCATGAAGTAATCTAATGATGTCATCCAAAGATAAAACATTAGTGAGATCATCATGTTCCCCCTGATTTTTCTTTTTATATTATTATTCTTTTCTCAGTTAATGTGTTTTTCTTTATTTGGTTAATTAGATTTTATTTTTACATTTTAACTATGATTTACATTATAATCCTTGACTATAATCCTGTTATAGTTTTCTTCACATTTATTTTTTCTTTTTCTTTTTACTCATTTTAGAAAATTGCACTAAATTTGAATAAAAATTATACATCAGTGTTCGTTCGAAGATACCATTTTATGTTTTTCTTGTGTCAGTCGTAATGTGGGAGGAAAAACAGTTGATTGATGGGTGAATTTCTGAGGTAGGCTTGGAAAATGAAAATCACAACAAATATTGCCAAATAATCAATGAAGTATTTTGAGATTAGTAAGTTATCTAAGTGGCCTTCTTGACGTACAGTTACTATTGTTGTGAACAGGTTTTTGAAAAATGGTATCACAATTGGCATGCCTCAATCAAACCGATGTTGATACCAAGGATAATTTATTATCATTTATTTAATTCATTCTGTCTTTTTTGTATTTTTGAATCTCAAAGCACTTTGTGTATCTTAAAAAATGCAGTGAAAATAACATTTATTATTAGTATGTTTAGAGCTTTCCAAGCTGGTATAATTATCATATCAATTATCATTGATACTCTGAAATTTCATCTTCAAGCTTCTTTTCTGAACTATGATTGATCCTTATTATTCCTGTGATTTTATCAGCTGATCCTCAATATTATCAGCTGATATAAGCAGGGGTGCACAGTACACAAGCTGGTGCTCGAGGATCAGTCCACTGCACATTTTAGATGTTTCCCTGCTTCAACACAACCCTGATGGACTTGGCCATGTAGACCCTCGATTACCAGCTTGTGTGAACCTAGATATAATCATAAGAAACATATCTAATTATAAAACTTATTTGATCATCATACATAATTTCTAACAACACAACAATAAAGTAATGATGAGATGTTGCAATGTAGAAACTGTTTTATCTAGTTAACTTTTATTGAACCAACTGAGCCAGTTGAGAACCAAATTCTCATTTGCGATGATGATCTGGCCAAGAGGCAGGACTGAAGATAAGACAGTTGATGTTCTGGTTTTTGGTATCTTTTTGGAATTCCTGCCTTCTGGTCTCCTGCATCTGGGTCCTACTCCAACCGCTTCCAGAATGGACCAGCCAACATGGACCCAGCAGGAGAGACTGTTGACTAGGGCTGGGGATCGATTCAAATGTCAAGAATCAATTCGATTCTGATTCTTAAGATTCAGAATCGATTATCAAGATTTGATTCGATCCGATTCAATTCCGACATTGATTTGGGTTAGGTTTTTGAGCTGTTGCATGAATTATATGACTTTAGTTATGCAAAATATTACTACTAGTATTATATTGAGATTAAACAGCAAACATTGGCAGCTAATGATGCTGTAAGGACCAATCAGCTCCCAGAATGCTGATAGAACTGCTTTCAGAAACATCATGTGGGTCAGAATTACCAAACAGATCCAGGGCAGCAAACATTACGTTTTTATTTGTTCCATTTTCGGTCTTTAAATCTTTTGGTTTTTAATTTTCGAGCATTTGTTTTTTTAGCATTTTTTGCAAATGTAACCCCAAGACAGTATATAAAGTAATGAAATATAGACAATTTATGCAATTATAACCTAACACTTTAATGTTTTCATACCTTTAAACATATTTAAAGGCAAAAACATGGCACCAGTTATTCTCGTGTCCAACAAAACATTCCTTTTTTGGGGATAACAAAAAAATAACCAAAAGTTGTAATGTAATGATGAAAAAAAAAAACACTCACTCACTCATCTTCTCCCGCTTTATCCGTTACCGGGTCGCGGGGGCAGCAGCCTCAGCAGGGATGCCCAGACTTCCCTCACCCCAGACACTTCCTCCAGCTCTTCCGGGGGGAGTCCGAGGCGTTCCCAGGCCAGCCGAGAGACATAGTCTCTCCAGCGTGTCCTGGGTCTTCCCCGGGGTCTCCTCCTGGTGGGACATGCCTGGAACACCTCCCTAGGGAGGCGTCCAGGAGGCATCCGGTACAGATGCCCAAGCCACCTCAGCTGACTCCTCTCAATGTGAAGGAGCAGCGGCTCGACTCCGAGCTCCTCCCGGGTGACCGAACTCCTCACCCTATCTCTAAGGGAGCGTCCAGCCACCCTGCGGAGGAAACTCATCTCGGCCGCTTGTATCCGCGATCTTGTCCTTTCGGTCACTACCCAAAGTTCATGACCATAGGTGAGGGTAGGGGCGTAGATTGACCGGTAAATCGAGAGCTTCGCCTTTCGACTCAGCTCCCTCTTCACCACGACGGTCCAGTACATCGACCGCATTACTGCGGACGCTGCACCGATCCGTCTGTCAATCTCACGCTCCATTGTTCCCTCACTCGTGAACAAGATCCCGAGATACTTGAACTCCTCCATCTGAGGCAGGACTTCTCCACCCATCCGGAGAAGGCATGCCACCCTTTTCCGGTCAAGAACCATGGCCTCGGTCTTGGAGGTGCTGATTCTCATCCCTGCCGCGTCGCACTCGGCTGCAAACCGCCCCAGCACATGCTGAAGGTCCCGGTCTGATGAAGCCAACAGGACAACATCATCTGCAAAAAGCAGAGATGAAATCCTGAGGTTCCCAAACCGGATCCCCTCCGGCCCCTGGCTGCGCCTAGAAATCCTGTCCATAAAAATTATGAACAGGACCGGTGACAAAGGGCAGCCCTGCCGGAGTCCAACATGCACTGGGAACAAGTCTGACTTACTGCCGGCAATGCGAACCAGACTCCTGCTCCGATCATATAGACCGGACAGCCCTTAGTAGAGGGCCCCGGACTCCATACTCACTCAGCACCCCCCACAGAATGGCACGAGGGACACGGTCAAATGCCTTCTCCAGATCCACAAAGCACATGTAGACTGGTTGGGTAAATTCCCATGAACCCTCGAGCACCCTGCAGAGGGTATAGAGCTGGTCCAGTGTTCCACGACCGGGACGAAAACCGCATTGTTCCTCCTGAATCCGAGGTTCGACTATCGGCCGTAATCTCCTCTCCAGTACCCTGGCGTAGACTTTCCCCGGGAGGCTGAGAAGTGTGATCCCCCTGTAGTTGGAACACACTCTCCGGTCCCCCTTTTTAAACAGAGGGACCACCACCCCGGTTTGCCACCCCAGCGGTACTGTCCCCTTCCTCCATGCGATGTCGCAGAGGCGTGTCAACCAAGACAGCCCTACGACATCCAGAGACTTGAGGTACTCAGGGCGAATCTCATCCACCCCCGGTGCCCTGCCACCGAGGAGCTTACGAACCACCTCGGTGACCTCGGCTTGGGTGATGGATGAGCACGCCTCTGAGCCCCAACCATCTGCTTCCTCAGTGGAAGGCATGTCAGTCGGGTTAAGGAGATCCTCAAAGTATTCCTTCCACCGTCCCACCGACAATCCCCAGTCGAGGTCAACAGCTCCCCACCAGCACCATAAATGGTGCCGGCAGAGTACTGCTTCCCCCTTCTGAGGCGCCGAACGGTCCTCCAGAATTTCCTCGAGGCCGACCGAAAGTCCTCCTCCATGGCGTCCCCGAACTCCTCCCAGACCCGAGTTTTTGCCTCCAAGACTGCCCGAGCCGCGGCCCGCTTGGCCTGCCGGTACCTATCTACTGCGTCAGGAGTCCCACAGGCCAACATAGCCCGGTAGGACTCCTTCTTCAGTCTGACGGCATCCTGTACTTCCGGTGTCCACCACCGGGTTCTAGGATTGCCGCCACGACAGGCACCGGAGACCTTGCGTCCACAGCTTCGAGCCGCCGCGTTGACAATGGAGGCAGAGAACATGGTCCACTCGGACTCGATGTCCCCCGCCTCCCCCGGGATCCGAGAGAAGCTCTCCCGGAGGTGGGAGTTGAAGATGTCCCTGACAGAGGGCTCGGCCAGACGTCCCCAACAGACCCTCACAATCCGTTTGGGTCTGCCCGGTCTTTCCAACCTCTCCCTCCGCCAGCGCATCCAACTCACCACCAGGTGGTGATCAGTTGACAGCTCAGCCCCTCTCTTCACCCGAGTGTCCAAGACATGCGGCCGAAGGTCAGATGAAACGACAACAAAGTCGATCATTGACCTCCGGCCTAGGGTGTCCTGGTGCCACGTGCACTGATGGACACCCTTATGCCTGAACATGGTGTTCGTGATGGACAAACTGTGACTCGCACAGAAGTCCAACAACAAAACACCGCTCGGGTTCAGATCGGGGAGGCCGTTCCTCCCAATCACGCCTCTCCAGGTATCACTGTCATTACCCACGTGAGCGTTGAAGTCCCCCAGTAGAACAATGGAGTCCCCAGTTGGAGCACTATCAAGTACTCCTCCCAGGGACTCCAAGAAGGCCGGGTACTCCCCACTGCTGTTCGGCCCGTAGGCACAAACAACAGTGAGAGACCTATCCCCGACCCGAAGGCGCAGGGAAGCGACCCTCTCGTTCACCGGGGTGAACTCCAACACATGGCGGCTGAGCTGGGGGGCTATAACCAAGCCCACACCAGCCCGCCGCCTCTCACCCTGGGCAACTCCAGAGTAGTGGAGGGTCCAGCCCCCTTCAAGGAGCTGGGTTCCAGAGCCCAAGCTATGTGTGGAGGTGAGCCCCACTATCTCTAGCCGGTATCTCTCAACCTCACGCACAAGCTCCGGCTCCTTCCCCCCCAGCGAGGTGACATTCCATGTCCCCACTGTGAGGGTTTTGGTCCAGGGATTGGGTCGTCGAGGCACCCCGCCACGACTGCTACCCAGCCCACATTGCACCGGCCTGCCATGGTCCTTCCTGCGGGTGGTGGGCCTACAGGAAGGCGGGCCCACGTCGCCGTTTCGGGCTGAGGCTGAGCCCGGCCCGTGGGACCCGGCCACCAGGCGCTCGCCTACGAGCCCCAACCCCAGGCCTGGCTCCAGGGCGGGGCCCCGGTGACGCTGATCCGGGCGACGTTACGGTCCTTTGTTTTTTCTTCACCATGTTTGACTTGTGAACCGCTCTTAGTCTGGCCCGTCACCCAGGACCTGTTTGCCATGGGAGTCCCTACCAGGGGCGAAAGTGCCCCCGACAACATAGCTCCTAGGATCACTCGGGCACACAAACCCCTCCACCAAAAAAAAAAAAAAAAAAACATAAATAAATAAAATAAAATTAAAATTAAAAAAAACACTGTTCCCGAGGTGGTCCCGGACACACCCGTCCCTGTTCCCGAGGTGGTCCCGGACACACCCGTCCCTGTTCCCGAGGTGGTCCCGGACACACCCGTCACTGTTCCCGAGGGGGTCCCGGACACACCCGTCACTGTTCCCGAGGGGGTCCCGGACACACCCGTCCCTGTTCCAGTGGTGGTCCCGGACACACCCGTCACTGTTCCCGAGGTGGTCCCGGACACACCGTCCCTGTTCCAGTGGTGGTCCCGGACACACCCGTCCCTGTTCCAGTGGTGGTCCCGGACACACCCGTCCCTGTTCCAGTGGTGGTCCCGGACACACCGTCACTGTTCCCGAGGGAGTCCCGGACACACCCGTCCCTGTTCCAGTGGTGGTCCCGGACACACCCGTCACTGTTCCCGAGGTGGTCCCGGACACACCCGTCACTGTGCCAGTGGTGGTCCCGCACACACCGTCACTGTTCCCGAGGGAGTCCCGGACACACCCGTCCCTGTTCCAGTGGTGGTCCCGGACACACCCGTCCCTGTTCCAGTGGTGGTCCCGGACACACCCGTCCCTGTTCCCGAGGTGGTCCCGGACACACCGTCACTGTTCCAGTGGTGGTCCCGGACACACCCGTCCCTGTTCCAGAGGGGGTCCCGGACACACCCGTCACTGTTCCAGTGGTGGTCCCGGACACACCGTCACTGTTCCAGTGGGGGTCCCGGACACACCCGTCCCTGTTCCCGAGGTGGTCCCGGACACACCCGTCCCTGTTCCCGAGGTGGTCCCGGACACACCCGTCACTGTTCCAGTGGTGGTCCCGGACACACCCGTTCCTGTTCCCGAGGTGGTCCCGGACACACCCGTCCCTGTTCCCGAGGTGGTCCCGGACACACCCGTCCCTGTTCCAGTGGTGGTCCCGGACACACCCGTCACTGTTCCAGTGGTGGTCCCGGACACACCCGTCCCTGTTCCAGAGGGGGTCCCGGACACACCCGTCCCTGTTCCAGTGGTGGTCCCGGACACACCGTCACTGTTCCAGTGGTGGTCCCGGACACACCCGTCCCTGTTCCAGAGGGGGTCCCGGACACACCCGTCACTGTTCCAGTGGTGGTCCCGGACACACCCGTCCCTGTTCCAGAGGGGGTCCCGGACACACCCGTCACTGTTCCAGTGGTGGTCCCGGACACACCGTCACTGTTCCAGTGGTGGTCCCGGACACACCGTCCCTGTTCCAGTGGTGGTCCCGGACACACCGTCCCTGTTCCAGTGGTGGTCCCGGACACACCGTCACTGTTCCAGTGGTGGTCCCGGACACACCCGTCCCTGTTCCAGTGGGGGTCCCGGACACACAGTCACTGTTCCAGTGGTGGTCCTGGACACACCCGTCCCTGTTCCCGAGGTGGTCCCGGACACACCCGTCCCTGTTCCCGAGGTGGTCCCGGACACACCCGTCCCTGTTCCCGAGGTGGTCCCGGACACACCCGTCCCTGTTCCCGAGGTGGTCCCGGACACACCCGTCCCTGTTCCCGAGGTGGTCCCGGACACACCCGTCCCTGTTCCCGAGGTGGTCCCGGACACACCCGTCCCTGTTCCCGAGGTGGTCCCGGACACACCCGTCCCTGTTCCCGAGGTGGTCCCGGACACACCCGTCCCTGTTCCCGAGGTGGTCCCGGACACACCCGTCCCTGTGCCAGTGGTGGTCCCGGACACACCCGTCCCCGTTCCCGAGGTGGTCCCGGACACACCCGTCACTGTTCCAGTGGTGGTCCCGGACACACCCGTCACTGTTCCCGAGGGGGTCCCGGACACACCCGTCACTGTTCCCGAGGGGGTCCCGGACACACCCGTCCCTGTTCCAGTGGTGGTCCCGGACACACCCGTCACTGTTCCAGAGGTGGTCCCGGACACACCGTCACTGTTCCAGAGGTGGTCCCGGACACACCGTCCCTGTTCCATTGGTGGTCCCGGACACACCGTCACTGTTCCAGTGGTGGTCCCGGACACACCCGTCACTGTTCCAGTGGTGGTCCCGGACACACCCGTCACTGTTCCAGTGGTGGTCCCGGACACACCGTCACTGTTCCCGAGGGAGTCCCGGACACACCCGTCCCTGTTCCAGTGGTGGTCCCGGACACACCCGTCACTGTTCCAGTGGTGGTCCCGGACACACCCGTCCCTGTTCCCGAGGTGGTCCCGGACACACCCGTCCCTGTTCCCGAGGTGGTCCCGGACACACCCGTCACTGTTCCAGTGGTGGTCCCGGACACACCCGTTCCTGTTCCCGAGGTGGTCCCGGACACACCCGTCCCTGTTCCCGAGGTGGTCCCGGACACACCCGTCCCTGTTCCAGTGGTGGTCCCGGACACACCCGTCACTGTTCCAGTGGTGGTCCCGGACACACCCGTCCCTGTTCCAGAGGGGGTCCCGGACACACCCGTCCCTGTTCCAGTGGTGGTCCCGGACACACCGTCACTGTTCCAGTGGTGGTCCCGGACACACCCGTCCCTGTTCCAGAGGGGGTCCCGGACACACCCGTCACTGTTCCAGTGGTGGTCCCGGACACACCCGTCCCTGTTCCAGAGGGGGTCCCGGACACACCCGTCCCTGTTCCCGAGGTGGTCCCGGACACACCCGTCCCTGTTCCCGAGGTGGTCCCGGACACACCCGTCCCTGTTCCCGAGGTGGTCCCGGACACACCCGTCCCTGTTCCCGAGGTGGTCCCGGACACACCCGTCCCTGTTCCCGAGGTGGTCCCGGACACACCCGTCCCTGTTCCCGAGGTGGTCCCGGACACACCCGTCCCTGTTCCCGAGGTGGTCCCGGACACACCCGTCCCTGTTCCCGAGGTGGTCCCGGACACACCCGTCCCTGTTCCCGAGGTGGTCCCGGACACACCGTCACTGTTCCAGTGGTGGTCCCGGACACACCATGAAGTCCAGCTTTGAGATCATTTCATCAAGTTCTGATTTTGACTTGTCAATGTCATTTTGGATTTCTTTCATCCTTATTTTAATGGTCTTTTTGTCTGACCGCAGCTCATTGACACATCCATCAGTAAATTGCAGGCTAGATTTCACATCTTGAACATCTTAATTACACTATCCAGCCTCTTATTGGTCCCCTCAATACTGATCTGGACAAATGTTTTAAAGTTGTCCTGCTGCTGTTGAATCAGCTCCTTATAAAAGTCCTTCTGCTGATCTAGCATCTGTTACAGTATGCTCATCGTGATGACAGATTCATCCTCAGATGGGGACAATTTGGCGGTCTTAGGCATGATTTCTCTTACCAGGATATTGCCTGTTGTCTGCTGCTGCTGATGGTTAAAGCCCGGCTGCTGCAGGTGGAGGCCTGGTTGCTGCGGGGCCTATCCTTCAGGTTGTGCTGTGGCCCAGTCTTCTACTGGTTTGAGTTAGCAGCAAGCAGAGGTGTCAAAAGTATTCACATTCATTACTCAGGTAGAAATTTCTACTTAAGTAATGTAACAAAGTATTTGTACTTTGTTACTTGACACCTCTGGCAGCAAGGTAGCAAACTGCTACTGCAGGCTGATCTTGCTGGTGGCTGGCCTGCAGCCTATAGGCTAAAGCTGGCTCCAGTGCAGCAGAAAAAGTAGGCCGGGTAGAAGAATCTACCAAAAATCTAAAGTTGCGAACACCATCCACTGATTTTTGCTACCCGTCAGCTTTCCTTGCAATAAAAGCCAGGTAGAGCATTGAATATGAAGCGTTCAAAACTTAAGACTTCTGCTTCTTCCTATTCAGGCTAAAAGGGGTCTGCTGGAGAATCTCCCAAATAGATGTTACTGCATCTGAGAATTTAACTCTCCATATACTGTATCCACTAGTAAAAAACTTGTAAGAAAAGTCACCAGGGAGGAAGATCTATCTAGCAGAAGTTATGGCATTGGGAAATCGACCTGTCCAGGACGTACCAGCTTAACGGCAGCAGAAAACTTTTCTTATGCACTCACAAAACCTGGCAAGTTTTCCCTTCTTTTTTCTGGTTTCCACCTCGCGTTGAAGAAAATTGATGAGAGCCTGATCGAAAATGGGGTCGTCTGGTTTCATCACTGCCCGCAGGAGATTTTCCGAGGTCACAAATATCCTGAGGAGGTCTCTTATAATGGCCTCGGCGATGTCATTGATGTTTTCTTCAATAATCATGAAATCTCGGTCACCGATTTCCACCTTGGCTATCAACAAGCGTGTCAGACGTCTCCAGATGTCTCCAGTATGTTTTATATATATGCTGTTTTTCTTATTGGCATATTTCAAAACTAAACGCAAAAGTAAAGCGTTGCAGAGCTTGTAGTTCAGAGTCTGAAATCGAGACGATGAACTGTCAATCACCTCTGCTGCTTTAGCCTCCTTGTTTTTCAAAAGGATGCGCGTAAGCTCCATTGTTCTACATATCTCATCAATGTAAACATCTTCCTGTGTGGATTCTTTTTTTTTCCTTTTAAACACTCTGTCTTGCAATGTTGCAAGAGCATCTTCTGTGGTGGCCCTCATTTCCTGAAGGCAGAGCTCCTGATTATGTTCAGCTTTGCTCCTACCGGCAGAGCTCATTTTAAAGATATGACAACTGCTTTGCATTATTCTTGATAGTAAACTGTCGTGTGGGTTTTCATTCAGTCTGAATCAAATTGAGTAAAAGTTTTCTGTTTGCACTTTTATAACCTTTGGAACGTTCATGACGTCAACTCCTCTACGTGTAGCCACGCCCTCATCTACTACGTAATTTTGCGCGTGCGCACACTACCCCCGCTCACGATGGCCCACGTACGCATGCGCAAGCGCTATTTCTGATATACGATACTATTACTGTAATGAATTCTCCCCTCCAGAAAACTGAGCTGCTCGGATTTTTTACTCACAGATGCAATAATGTGAAACCAGTTTCACCATCTGGGCTCTGGTCATTCAACCGGTGTGCGTGTGTGTGTGGGAGGGGGTTGCGGTTGTTGTCTCCTGGCAACCAGAGTGTTATTTCCATAGACATATTTACGTAGACGCCCCATCGAGTGTTCTTGCCCGCTGCTGCGATACGTCAACGTCGCCGCCATATTGGATGTGGCAAGACTGCGCTGTAAACTAATACAAGTGAATTGACTTGTTTTCATAAAGCGCCTTTCTACAAAGAAATTTACGTTTTACGTCTCATTTATTCATTCACACACGCACTAATATACTTGGGAAACAGACACCAAATATAATATATTTAATTTTTTCAGATGGCAAAAATAAGGATTTTATTGATCCCACATAGGAGTAATTCATGTTATATCAGCTATAGAGAACAAGGTAGTGCCAAAAAATATATATATATCCCCCCTCACAAAAATAAGAAAAATAGAGAAACATATTTTCTCATCAACAAAACAAATTTTAATTTAACATATTTGAACCATTTTTCAGACAATAAAATAACATTTGAACCATTTTTCAGACAATAAAATAACTGAAAACAATCTTTAAAAAGGTTCAAATATGTTATTTTGTTATTTGAAAAATGTGTTTTACCTCTATAGCTGAGATGCAGAGCATTGCCATCATCAGTGATGCCAGATTTGTAAACCTCTCCTCTTTCCCTAGAAGGCCCCAGAACCTGTCAACTCTCTCTTCCTGTGGGAGATCCTTGCTTGCTATGACTTGATACTCCACCAACTCTTCCCTCAGCTTTTTTTCAAAGCATTTTCTCAAACAAAACAAATTTTAAATTTTTCAAATAACAAAACAACATATTTGAACCATTTTTCAGACAATAAAATAACATATGTTTATGTAAGATATGCTTTGCTGATGTGAAAAAATATCTTTCTCTATTTTTCTTATTTTTGTGAGGGGGGTATATATTGTTTTTCGGCACTACCTTGTTCTCTATAGCTGATATAACATGAATTACTTCTATGTGGGATCAATAAAGTTCTTATTTTTGCCATCTTGGAAAATTAAATATATTATATTTGGTGCCTAACAGTTTCCCAAGTATATTTGTGTGTGTGTGTGTGTGTGTGTGTGTGTGTGTGTGTGTGTGTGTGTGTGTGTGTGTGTGTGTGTGTGTGTGTGTGTGTGTGTGTGTGTGTGTGTGTGTGTGTGTGTGTGTGTGTGTGTGTGTGTGTGTGTGTGTGTGTGTGAATGAATGAATGAATAAATGAATAAATGAGACGTAAAACGTAGATTTCTTTGTAGAAAGGCGCTTTATGAAAATAAGTCAATTTACTTGTATTAGTTTACAGCGCAGTCTTGCCACATCCAATATGGCGGCGACGATGACGTATCGCAGCAGCGGGCAAAACCACTCGATGCGGCGTCTATCGTCTACGTAGCTAAAACTTTTGATCTCGCCGCGTGGTTCAGGTAAGCCTCGAAAGTTCCAAAACAAAGCCGCTCTGTCATGTCATGTTAATCTATGGGACAGACTGCAGCAGTGAGCTCGCTTTTGAACGGTAAATATTAAGTTGTACGTTTTTCATCTGAAGGACTTTCAACGAGGTGAAATTATCTGTTTTATTACTTCTCAGCTTTCTTTATTTTCTGACATTCCTTCTCAGACGACCGATGACATTGATGTGGGTGATGCTGCCCCAATAAACCAGCAAATTGGTGTGAATTCTGCAAGACACTTTTTAGGACATTTATGACAATATTTGGTTGCTACGAAATATACTCAATAGTTAAACATATTTTTTTAATCTAAAGGTTAACTGCAAATGCAAAGTAATACAAGATAGTACAGGTAGACCACACCCATGTTGGCTATTAAAGAGAGAATTACACATGCTGGTCACTGAAATAACTTGAAATTGACAAAGTAATAATAATAATAGTAATTTAAATTATTCTTTTGAACAATAATTCAAAATAAAATAGATTTCTGTTATTTTAGTCAGTTTTGATTTTCTTGAGTGATAATTATAGCGGTTTCCTTCTTTAAAAAGTGTCCAAGTCTGTACATTTTGATTTTTCTGTCAACAAAATCTAAAACTCTTCAAGAAACATAGTCTTGAAAAACTCTTTTTAAATTAAGTGTTTGTGTCCATGCTTCTCTGTGTTTCACTGAAACAAAGTCATATCAGTATATTTCTTGTTACAAACATACATTTTGTTGTTCACAGTCCACAAACATTGGTGCCTTATCTGTTACCCTTTTAATTAAGGTTAGTTTAGCTTTTCCGATTTTATAAATGAACTTGAACACACTGAGGTGTGACATAAGGATGAGTATCATATTGCGGGCCAATCACAGCACAGTTCAGAAAATACGGATGTTTACTGGAAATTAAATCTTTTCCTACTTTCTTTAAAAAAGCCAAACACACGTTTTCAAGTAAGTACGTTTATGTTTCATTTAGTATTTTAGTTTTAGTTAGGTGTGCACGTGATATATATAAAAACGACACTATTTTGTTGGCACACATGGGTGAAAATTGATTATTGATTTATTGATATAATTTATTTATTTATTTGATCTTTTAAAACAGCTATACTGTACGTGTAGGCCACGGCAAATTCTGAACACTAATAAAAACAATAGACAAAAATGTAACCCGAAGTTGGGACCTTGTTTAAAATGTAAATACAAACAATGCAATGATTCGCAAATCTCCTAAACCCATATTTTTTCCGAATAAAACATTAAATGTTGAAACAAGACATTTTTGCTATTTCATGGAAGATGTTATCCGAGCACGTGCTTTGAGAGCAGGGAACGCTTTGTAATGTTAAAGAAAGTGTTTTTTTAATAATATTTATTTGGAAAAAAAAAAAAAAAAGAAAAGCCGCTTGACTGATAGTCATCTGAGGTTATTTAAATTTTTTAAATTGTGCAATTTCCAGCTGAATGAGTCATCAGAAGATGAGTACACTGGTGAGTCAGGGTGTCGTTGTTTCGTGTGCAGTCTATGGATGTGGCGCTTAAACTATGACTTAATAGAACGTCTAACAGTATTTAATTCTATGATTTTATTTTTAGGGTTTTAGAAGATGTGGTTTTGGTTCATATTTCTGTTACACAATCTGTAACACATATTTCTGTAACACAATTCATTCCTTAATGCAGCTGTTTGATCTTGTAATTAAGCCAGTAGGTGGCAGAGTTGTGTAAGATGGAGCATGTATGAGGTGTAACATAAAAAGGTTCAGTGGTGGTGGTAGAAAATGTTTTAAGATGTTCTATGCTTATACTGAATTTTTATATTTTAATGTTGGGATGTTTTATAGGATGTTATAGGATGTCCAAAACCTCACTCCGTTACAACTTTGGAGTAAAATACATTTTCTACCAAAGACAATGACCATCTACTAAGAAGATAATAGGGAGATAATAATGTTTTAATGTCTCTTTTCTGTGTATCAGACACAATGGCGTCCCCCACTCCTCTCACCAAGGCCAACGCCATCTTCTCCCTGGATTTGCTCAGAAAGCTGAGTGAGGACGACAACTCTGCAAACATCTTCTTCTCTCCCTTCAGCATCTCCTCAGCCCTGGCGATGGTGATGCTGGGAGCCAGAGGAAACACTGCTGCACAGATGTCAGAGGTACAGCTTCTCTCACTTTAACTACATCTGTCTTTTTTTGTTAAACTAACATGAACATTAGTGGTAACACAGGATGTTGGACTTGGTTCAGTTTCCTGCTTTAATACATCTCATCTTACATTTTTGATCTTTCCTTGTTTTTGTTGCATAGAAAATGTTAATTAAACCAAAAAACTGCTGCTACTCAAATTACCAAAACTTTTACAAAAATCTGTCTGAGACACAGTTAAGAAACACTGAACATCAAAGCTCCATCTAGCATGGATCTGCAGAAATGCTCTGTTTGTCTGTTGGCATGTTTGATTTTGAGTAAAAAAGCAAAGTATCATCATATATGAAACAGTACTTTAAATGATTTGGGACATTTTCTTTTCATTCATGGCTCTGCACCAGGAGCTGAACGTTAGTTTTTTTTTTTTAAAGCAGCTAAAAATGGATCTCGGTCTCAAACCTCCAGAAGAAACTGTCATGATGACTGCTGTTCAGCAGCTCCTCTTATCATCACAGTGAGATGATCTGACACCAAGTCAAAGCTGTTGCTCAACATGCCACTACAAGTATCACAAGAACAATCATATAAATGCATCAAGGAACATTATTCAACTTAAACTTCTATAAGAACTTAACATTTTTTTTTTTTATTCAATTCAACAGTGGATATGAGGGTCAATGACGTAAACATATGAGACTTTATTATAATTGTGCGTAAGTACAACAACATTTATGTGCAACAATCAGCAGCTATGCAACTAAAGATAACAAGAAAAATAGATAAATATACTCTTAAGAGAAAAATAGGAATTCAAACAATGTGATAAAGTGTTGCAGGACTAAAATATAAAATAGTACAAATACAGTACGAAGGTAAGCTTATTACACAGGTGAGATGACAGTAGTAAAGTCAAGTGGGGTGTGTGATGGCGGCAGCAGCTCTTGGGAACAACCTGATTCTTGTTTTTAAGGTGAATCTCTTCCCTGATTAAAGGGGGACAAACAGTCTGAGTCCTGGATGAGTGGGATCTCTGGCGACGCTGCTGGCCTTTTTCCTCAGCCGGGTAGCATAGACAGAGTCCAGCAGGCTGGGAAGTTGTGTTAACAGGACAACACAACTAATCATGACTGCAGAGAATTGATTTCTAGCTTAACAGCGACCTCTACAACTTGCAGGTTCTCTGCTTCACTGAGGCCGACCAGTCTCAGCCTGCAGGAGGACTGCAGATGCAGATGCAGCAGAAGGCCCAGGTCAAACTGCCGCAAGAGCTGAAGACGGTGACAAATACACCTGACTGCTTTGAATTTTCCTGTAATTCAAAAGAGAAGTTGTCTCATCTGTTACTTGTTTGATCCTTTGTGTAAAAGTTGTGTATTTTTTTTCACAGAGCCAGAAAACAAGTGGCTGTCAGGACGACGTAAACGCCAACTTCGCTCAGCTGCTGAGTGAGCTCAACAAACCCGGGACTCCGTATGCCCTGAGTGTCGCCAACAGGCTGTACGGAGAGCAGTCCTACCAGTTTGTGGAGGTGTGTGAGTGTGTCTTTGTGTATGAAGTCAGGGGGGAGTGAATGAGAGAAGCACAGAGGAATCTTGAAACGCTGCAAGATGAAGAGATGGATGAAAAAATGAGTAGCAGCCCACCTCACTAGTTTAATTCTGCAAATGAAAGTAAAAGGGCTTTTTAAAAACACTTTTAGAGGGTCAGAAATTGTTATGTTGTTGATATGCTCCAGGATTTCCTTAAAAAGACCAGGAAGTACTACAAGGCAGAGCTGGAGTGTGTGGACTTCATGAAGAACGTTGAAGCAGCCAGGCTGAAAATCAACAGCTGGGTGGAGAAACAGACACACGGTATCACACACACATCTGAAAACCTGTTTTAACCTCCCATATTATGTAGTTTGGACCCCCATTAATATTGATCAAGCACAATAGTCTTTTTATTTTGATCCTGACTCATAACTTTCTGGGTCTGTTAGATAGCCAGCCTTGATATTATATTTCATGAGTGCTCCAGTGAGCACCCCCTCCCACTGATCCAATATCATTCAGCTGTTTAGGGTTTCATTCTTAACCTTTACTGGGTAAATTACCTTATATGGTAACCTACCATACATGCAACAAAAAATATCTAAAAAAATGTTGAAAGTAAAAGGATTAAATGTTCTCCGATGACACTTGGAGGGCTCTAATTAGTAAAGCCCAAGTATTGCATTCAGTCCTATCAGGTTAAACCACTAAGATACATTACTACCAATCATGTACCACAGCTTGTTGGAGAATGTTTTTTTTTTTTTTTTAAAGATTTTTTTGGCACAAGTGGGTTTTATTGCGAAAGTAGGCAGACTAGAAGCAGGTAGAGAGAAGGGGGAAGACGTGCAGTAAAGAGCCACAGGCTGGGACTTGAACCTGCACTGCCTGCATTAATGTATCTAGATGAGGCAGGGCTGACTTCGAGTGACACATAGGCTTGGTTGATCTGCTTGCAGTTAAGAGGACTAATCTGCATCTGCAAATTCTGCAAAAAAAGGAAAATATTAAGAAATAAAACAAATTGTTGAGGTTCTACTGTAGGTATGCTTGCTCTTTCAAAACGTGTGTTTACTGCTTAATACACTATGCACCTTGTAAAATGACTAACAAGGCAGCTGAAAGCTGGTTATGTCATTTTAAACTTTTGAACCTTTTTTAAAATTAGGTAACAACCTTTGGGATCCTTAACACTCCTCACCAATTCCCTAAAAGCAAAAGATTGGCTTATAATTCCTGATCCCGTGATATTAAGTCATGTAGTAAATGGTGCTTCAAATTTGTGTCGTCTTCACTCGCCAGATAAAATCAAGGACTTGCTGCCCCCGGATGCAGTGGACCCCATGACCAGGCTGGTTCTGGTCAACGCCATCTACTTCAAAGGCAACTGGAACGAGAAGTTCAAGGAGAGCAGCACACGAGATGCTCAGTTCAGACTCAGCAAGGTAACGCTGCAGCTGAATCACCATGGTTACACGCAGCCGAGTCAGCTAAGGGAGAGTGTTTCTGATTCCTTTCAAGAGATAAATATGAAAGCATCACAGAGAAACTTTTATAATTTCCATACCACTTCGATCCTTTTCAGGTTCACAGAGGTTCTGAGCCAGTCAACCTCTGTGGGGTTTGTGTTCAGCTACAACGCATAAACCACTGCACTGACAATCTCCTGGCATTACTTTCCCCAATTCAGCCGCTGGGCGACTCAGATTGACAAAATAGCCGCCAATAGTAGAACTTGCACAACTGATGGTCTTCCACTTTCCTGCTTGTGTTGACCTGCAGCAGCATTATCACTACTTTTAAATGTTCCTCACAGTTTTTCATTCACACAGCCTGCTTTTCCTAAATTAGGAAATGGACAATTTTGTGCAGAAGAAACATCATGTTCCAGTGCCACGCCTCTTTTTACACACTGTCTTGAGATATTCGGAGCGGAGTGGCCTAGTGTTTGGGGCTTCGGACTCAAGATCCGAAGGTCGTGGGTTCGAACCCTTTGTGCATCCTTGGGAAAGATGCTTTATTCTGGGCTTTCCTCACCTCACCTAGGTGTATGAATGGGTCCCTAGCTTTGCTAGGGGAAGTATCCAGCGATAGACTAGCGTCCTATCCTGGGGGTGGTTACCACCTGTTCGTTTGCACTACAGAAACCAGAGATAAACACGGGCTCTAAGGCTCGAAAAGGACATACTTGAGAGATTCAGATGATAATCACTGACGTAGTCCCAATTTTCTATGATCCCAGCTTTGGTAGCCTTGTAGTTTGTTGCATTACTGAAACAAGGTTATGGAAAAAAAGGCATATGAACAAGGTACAGTAAAAGAGCTGGAGGTGGCCCCTGAACCAAATCAATCAAGCCCTGATTAACATTGTAATACCACATGTATCAAACTGAGTTCAGGGATTTATGACATCTCTGCACCACCATCATCAAGCCTTTCCAAAAAAATGTATATACAATTAAACAAACAAAAAAACAGTAACTGAAACAAGGTGATGGCAGCATGGTGGCTGCTCACCACAGCAATAATGTATGTTGAATGAAGTGTGGTTATAAAATGCAAACAGAAGCTTGTGTGGTTGTTTTGTCTGTATTTGGACCTGTTACCTGTCCAGAGGGAGCTGTGATAGGCTCCAGCAGACTCCTGTCAATCTGAATAGCAGTAAGTGGATATAGGTGATGATGGATGGAAACAAGGTGAAGTGTAAAAAGAGATTCCAGCCAATGTTGTCATTTTTATTCCAGGTTTTTCTTTCCGTTTTGTTTTTAGAGCAACAGTAAGCCAGTGAAGATGATGAAACAGAAATCTGAGTTTCCATTCGCCAGGATCTCTGAAGCCAACTGCCAGGTAATTTACTGAAATAATTCAAAATACTACTTTATTCTCTGTTAACGAGGCATCACTGTAACATTACTTTTATAATCAACAAGTGTTAAAGAGCATATTGCAGGTTAGAATTTTTTCAAAAATTATACCTGACCTTATGTGAAAATGACTATGTGAGAAGTTAATGTAGGATTTAATATGTTTTACAAGACATAAGGGCACTTATTCAGAGGAAAAAGTGGCTGATTTTTAGCCAAGCTCCTACAAACGCTTTTTTTTTTTCGAACACCGCGTCATATGACGCAGCACCAGGGAGACGTCTCCACAGCTCTGCCCCATCTGACTGCCCAGACCCCGTACACACGTAGCCGGGTATCTGCTTAACCGAAGATATTTTCCTACGTTTGGACCTGTCATCCACATGAAAACGCAAATAAACCAATGTTTAAAAAAACTCCGGGCAAAGTGAAGATTTTTGAAAACTCTGTTTATGTAGATGCGTGTAGACAGAGACAGAGAGCAGTTCTGCGTTTTTGAACGTCACATTATGGGTCGCACGTTAGTCTGACGTCTAACGTGCGACCCAGAACTGCAGATGATCCACCATCTGTTCTCCAAGCTATTTATTAAATAAATGGTCTCTGCTCTGGACAGCCGTTTACTGTGTTACACCGACGCAGAGCCTACGCTGTAGGGTACGCGGCGACACGCAGCCCTACGCCGTACCCTACAGCGTAGGGCTGCGTCGATTTAACGCGGCAGCTCCGTGGTGGGACACGGGGGGGACTCGAGCTCGTTACCCGAGAAGGAGACGCCGCTCCCGGGGAAGCTGCGCCGCGGAGGCGGCCCGGAGGCCGGAAGACCAGATGATCTACAGGTTTGGAATGCTTATAAATGTGGTCGAAAACGCAGATCTTCGGTTATGTGTGGAAGATTTTTTTTTTTTTAACAACGATGTAATGTGGATACAAATTATTTTATAAACGAAGGGGGGGAAATATTCGGTTTTAAAAATACCCGGCTATTTCGGATGCATTTAATCAGAAAAAAGAGAAGATAATAAGCCTGTTTTCTGTTTAGAAAGTACAAACGTAGACAGATTACAAGTACTCACCCGTTTTTAAGGAGTTACTTTCGGAGTTTTTCTTTTAGGAGCGCACGGGCGGGTGCTGCAGTGAATAAAGGCGGATTCATTGTTCCGCGTAAAATCGACGGCGTAGCCTACGGTGTAGGGTACACGGCGCACGCAGCGTTCGGTGTGTCGCCGCGTACCCTATGCCGTAGGGTCTGCGTTGGTGTAACGCGGACCCATAAATCAGCCTTTTAAAAAGCGAGTTTCACCTGTCAATCAAAAGAACGTGGGGGGCCTAACGGGTTCGTAATTATAAGGCTGTGGCCTGTCATATTGGTGTGAATACACATTAACAACCTCTTCAGTGTCACAACAAACATTAAGATCCATTATTTTTCCTATTGTTGAAATTCACCGCACTCCCTGGTGCTACTTCACTTCCGGTTCAGCTTTTTCAGATGCGGAAGTAAAATACTCTCACAAAAACAACTCCAAAGGTCACTGTAGTATTTATTTATGCGTATTTCAATGAAAATTCAATTCCTACATTATTTTCCTACACATTGATTCACAGGCGTCACCAACCTGCAATATGCTCTTTAATGTAATTCAACCTGCAGGGTGGATCTTAGATCCTGATGAATCCCTATTTTTCTTCCAAAACGTGTGTACCACATTTTTAAATAGTTTTCCTGTAATGTGTGAAACCCTCCTACAGATCCTGGAGATGCCTTACCAAGGGAAGGAGCTGAGCATGCTCATCTTTTTACCCAACGATATAGAGGACGACACCACAGGTCTGGAGAAGGTAGGGCCTGCAGACATTTGCACATCAACAGCAATGAAACCAGGAAGACCCGAACAAAGTAGTGACTGATTTTTGTGTCCACCATCAGCTGGAAAAAGAGCTGACTTATGAGAACTTTGTGGAGTGGACGAATCCTGACATGATGGATGAGATTGAGGTCCAGGTTGGCCTGCCTCGGTTCAAGATGGAGGAGAAATATGACATGAAGAACGTCCTGGTCAGTATGGGCATGGTGGACGCCTTCGACATGTCAAAGAGTGACTTCTCTGGTGAGTCATGTTCCTGGATCATAGTATATCACTATCCTCTAAAGAAATAAGGAATCTGAACTCTGACCTGATGTTTGTTTGAACTCTATACTACACATTTGTCAGGTTCTGCATTATTTTACATCTTGAGTGCGTCTCCTGTGTGACAGGCATGTCTCCTGCCAACGACCTGGTGCTCTCAGAAGTCTTCCATAAAGCTTTCGTGGAGGTCAATGAGGAGGGAACGGAGGCTGCTGCCGCCACTGGTCCTGTGTTTACGGCTCTGTCTTACACACCTCCAACCTTCTTCATCGCAGACCATCCCTTCCTCTTCTTCATCCGACACAACCCCTCCAACAGCGTTCTCTTTGCTGGTCGATACTGCTGCCCTGAGTGAACGATGCTCCATTGGAAGTGTGTTTTTCAGCTGCAAGGAGCTTATTAAACAACTAAACATTTTATTTTGGTAGAAGGGTCTTAGAATAATTGCTGTACAACTCTTTATGCTTCAAAGTCTGTCCTTCAAAACAGCAGTGTTTGATTTTCTCTTGCTGCTTGTTTTTTCACCTCTCACAAAACTTTGTGTCCTTTTGAAAGTGAGGTTAGGTACTGTGGATGTGGTTTTATTCATGAGTGTAACATCAGCTTTGAAGCAGTCTAATGCTCTATGAAAGTTGATCCAGTCTAGTCTGGAGTATTTTAATCAAACACACCTTACTGGATCAACATCAGCTTGTCCTTGAACTCTAAACTACTATGTTAATGATAGATTGACTGATGCGTTTGATCAGGGAACCATTTAAAGCATAAAAGAAACTTGGCCCCGACTTGATCCAAGATCACTGTCTTATATGTTTGTCAGCTGGCAGAGCAGACGTTTACTGCGTCTTTTTGACTACAATATTCTCTGCTTTAGACAATCCCACCAATTCAATCTTTGGATGAACCAAAAAGAAGAAATCATAAAATCACACTGATAGATTGATGTGCCTTTGGTGATTGTGTGAAGTGCTCTTATATGTACTACTGTGGATGTCTGGATAGCTTATTTTTTTACCTTATTAATTGAAATGATTAAAAAACTGCCATTTGTATTTATTCCAGTGGTCTTGTAAGTGACAAAAAAGTAAAACGGTAGAATGGTGTCACACTGACTTCAAGGTTTGCACTGTTGCCTCACAGAAATAAGGTTTGTGGTTCAAATCCTGGCAGCAGTCTTTCTGGAGGAATTAGTATATTTGCTCGACTGTGATGGGTTTTCCCCGGATGCTCCAGCTTCCCCCCACAGCCCCTACAACATGCTCATATAGTGTCCTAGTCCCAGGTGCGTTCACAATGCAAGCAGCTTCCTTTCAATACATTAATTACACTAAATTATTCCTAAAGCTACTCCTATGACTGGACTACATTAAACTTAATGTGAATAAATACTAGGTGGGATTAGTTTTACCAGTTGGCCTAAATAATGTCTTTGTGGCGGGAAGAAACTGTTGATGGAGATGGGTGTCGGAAAAGATTTCCTCCTGCAGAATAAGTTAATTGACTTGATTTTTAACTGGGATATTACAAATAGTAGTAGTAGCAGCAGATGGTTTCATTTATTTAAATTAAGACGTAGGACAGACACTTTAGGTTTAGGACAACAGAGATCTGGGAGTCATCTCACAAAAACAAGGTGGTATCGACAGTCAGGTGACTGATAATGTATTTACCTGCAACTCTAATACATTCAGAGAACTGTGATGTAGGTGGTAAGAGTAAGGATTTAGCCGAGTGGTGTAAGGAGGAGGCTTGACACAAATCTTCACCTCGTGCTGGATTTTATTTCAGCCACCATTATCAAGTTGTGCAGGTGTGGATTGTGAAAGTTAGTTAACAAAACAACAACCAAACTAAATTACAAAAAGTTCAAAAACAACTGAAGGAAAGATAACAATTGCACTAGGTCCTTAGCTACGGGCTCCAGCACTGAGATCCCTCTCCAGCCCCAACTGCACCTCTGGAGAGCAAGCTCTTACTCCTTTATACTGGCATTACATGTGAACCTATAACATCCTATAAACATCCCAACATTAAAATATTAAAATTCAGTATAAGCATAGAACATCTTACAACATTTTCTACCACCACCACTGAACCTTTTTATGTTACAACTCATACATGCTACATCTTACACAACTCTGCCACCTACTGGCTTACTTACAACATCAAACAGCTGCATTGTTAATATATTTATCTCATTAATATATACATACGGTATATATACGATTACATACACATACATATATATACACATACAAACCCAGTTTTTTTTTGTTTGTTTTTTATTGGGAAGGGGGGGGTGACATCCGCTGCTAATCTAAAATGTTCAGGAATAGGAGGCAATGGCTTTTGGTCCTTCAAATCATTGAAGTTTTAAAGAAATTCAAGGATTTCCAAAACCTGAGGCCCAAATCTTGAAAGACTTCCAGCATTTTGTGACGTTACTACTTCAGCATAATTTCAGTTACAGACAACATTCAAACTTTAAACAGTTTTAAGTCACAAGACTTAAAACTTTTAACTTTTGATTCAGATTCTTAAAATCTGTTTTAGTTTTTGAAATATTAACTTTTAAAATGTATGAACAATGCAGTGTTTATATTGGATTTAAATGGCAGAGCCTTCAGACATCCTTGAGAAACTTTGCTGTCCACCACCACAAATACAACCAGAACCACCACAAATACAACCAGAACCACCCTGAATACAACCAGAACCACCCTGAATACAACCAGAACCACCCTGAATACAACCAGAACCACCACAAATACAACCAGAACCACCACAAATACAACCAGAACCACCCTGAATACAACCAGAACCACCCTGAATACAACCAGAACCACCCTGAATACAACCAGAACCACCCTGAATACAACCAGAACCACCACAAATACAACCAGAACCACCACAAATACAACCAGAACCACCCTGAATACAACCAGAACCACCCTGAATACAACCAGAACCACCACAAATACAACCAGAACCACCACAAATACAACCAGAACCACCCTGAATACAACCAGAACCACCCTGAATACAACCAGAACCACCCTGAATACAACCAGAACCACCCTGAATACAACCAGAACCACCCTGAATACAAGTGTAATACCAACAAAGTTGACGTTTACATCATCCGGACATCTACTTGTTTTCAGGCCCTGTGATAAAAAATACACATCTTTTACAGAATGGATCAAAGAAGTAACAGATGAGACAACTTCTCTTTTGAATTACAGGAAAATTCAAAGCAGTCAGGTGTATTTGTCACCGTCTTCAGCTCTTGCGGCAGTTTGACCTGGGCCTTCTGCTGCATCTGCATCTGCATCTGCAGTCCTCCTGCAGGCTGAGACTGGTCCGTCTCAGTGAAGCAGAGAACCTGCAAGTTGTAGAGGTCGCTGTTAAGCTAGAAATCAAGTCTCTGCAGTCATGATTAGTTGTGTTGTCCTGTTTACCTCATTAAACCTCATATTGACTCTTTTTATTAAATATTTCAAATGACTACAATCAAAACAATGTGATGCACTTTTAAAACAAAAAATCAACAACTCAGTGCCCTCTGATGTTGTCTCTGAACTGAGAGCATTGTTAATGAAACTATGTGCTATTTTTTATTTTTTGCTATGATGGGAAATTTAAGTTATTTTGGGTTTTGAGCCATGTGCTATTTACTTTTGCTATGATGGGAAATTGAAGTTATTTTGGGGTTTTGAGCTCTTTTCCTTTCTTTATTTTGCTATGACAGGATATTTGAGTTTACTGATCATTCATTTCAAAGTCGTGAGCTTTGCTCTTTTGTATTTGCTGTAACCAATGTAAGGTACCAGTAAAAGGGGTAGGTATATATAAGCCTTGCTTCTACCTACACCCTTTCGGTTACAAATGTACCGAAATAAATAAACATTCATTCATTCACAATACACCTGTCATACTGATGTATTGATGATGCCATTTCTCACGCAGGTGCTGTATTCCTGTTGGCTGGAGGTGGAGATTGTATCGCACCACAAGGGAGAGTGCATGTACAGTTAGTCAGTTCTCTTAAAAAAAATGCTGCTGCAAGTTCTAGCACGACCACATGCTGCTGCTCCCTTTTCTTATCAGAATGACGTCTCAGGCCTTTCCAGTGAATTTCTTTCTGGTTGTGCAGTGTTCTGCTGGGAAAACCTGCAGGCTGTCTGTTACATGAATGTTATTTTGGCACTTAGCACCCACATGGCAACACCTTTTCCATAAGGTAGTCACCTCTTCCTGCAAGTCATCAGTGCCCCTCAACAAATTTAGGAAATGTGTAAAGAACACAAATCTGAGGTGTATGACAGGGGTCTCAGGAGCTTCATCTTATGCGATGCAGCAACACTGTCGTCACTGCTGCAGCTCTGCTGCACAACAGTTTGTTCACAAATTGAGTATGTGACAATGTGTTTTCAACCATCAGAGAAGTAAAATTTTCTCTCATCAAAAGCGTCCTCCATGCCCATGCTGGTCAGGACTGTTCAGGTCATACGTCTCCTCCAGCTTGAATCGTGGCAGACTCACCCTGACCTTCGTCACAGTCAGCTCACCTGTCCACTCCATGAATTTCTCATAGGTCAGCTGTTTCTCCAGCTGAGAGGAGAAGGTATCAATGAATAAATGAATCAGTGTGCATTCATAAATTTAAATGATTGTGTTTTAGACTCCTACCTTCTCCAGACCCGTTGAATCGTCTATATCTTTGGGTAAGAAGATCAGCATGCTCCAGGATCTGTCCAGCAGTGGGAGTCAAACATTGCAGCAAAGCAAATATGAGGGATTTAATAGATTTCTCCCTTATGAAAGAAGCACCAGAACAATGGTATTTAATGTATTTTCACCCGAATGTATAAGAATATAAATCAATAACTCAAAATTCTAACCCTGAAATCTAAAATTGTCTCAATCTTCCATACCAGATTCCTATCATATTAAACATCTGATCTGAAATATCTGAAAACTGATGCAGATTTGTATTACAATTAAACAATCCAATAGAAAGCAACAATTGTACCAAACAGATCTGTCAGATCTGTAGGGTCTGTACCTAATTTTAAGATTTCTTGCTTGTGTTGTTCTCTCAGATGTAAGTTGCTTTGACTAAAAGCGTCTGCTAAATGACAGTAGTAGTAGTACTGTAGTAGTAGTAGTAATAATAGTAAAAGTAGTTGTCTTCTATTTTGATTCAGAAACAGAGTTGAAGAGATTTACTTTTTAGATGCATCATCTTCTCCAACTCAAGATGGTCTTAGACAACAGGACCTAAAATAGAGTTTTATTTTACTCAGACAACATTTCTATGTTTTATTGAACTTTATATATTTTTGGCAGTTCATCTATCTTCAGGTGAATCAGTTCTAAAGAAGCTGCAACAGTTGGGAGGGGTAACAGTACAGCATGACGGTGCCTCTACAAGATTTACTTCAGTTCACCTCCCCATGCTACGGAAACTCTTTTGCCAAAGTGTACTGTAACTGACAACTTTCCTTGATCTAAATCTGAGCTCAAACACGAGGGCGTCCAGAAGTGCTCACGGCACCAGGACACCCTGGACTGCAGTTCATTCACAGACAGATCGTCAGGTTTGCAGCTGTATATTGTTGACGTGGAAGTTGTGGCAGAAGATTGTGGAGACCTGAGAGAGGGACTTTTCTCTGAAAGCAGAACAGCTAAATCCAGCTAAAGCTGGAAAATGTTTGTTGTTTCCTCACTAATACAGATTCTGAGACAATATAGAAAGGACTGTTACTGTCTTGTCTTCAGTCCTGCCCTTTGGCCAGATCATCACCGCAAATGAGAATTTGGTTCTCAACTGGTTCAATGAAAGTTAACTAAATAAAACTAAAATAGCTTGCGTAAAGCAGAAGTTCATCATTCCTTTATTGTTGTGCTGTTAGAAATGACACACGATGATAGTCATTTTAATTAAAGATAAACTATCAATGTGAAGAAAATTAAATCAGGATTATAATGTAAATCATAGTAAAAATGTAACAATAAAATCTAATTAAAGCTGCTAGCAGCGATGAACGGGCCCTCGCACTCATGGCCACCGCCCCCCATAAGCATATCAGAAATGACACCACCCACGGCTTTCTATGTCAAACCATACAAAATTTATAACAGAAAATAGGGACAACCAATCAGAAGAAGGGGCGGGGCTAATTTTCAACAATTATGGTCAAGGACTCAATACCGAGTCCGATGACACCACCCATGACTCTTTATGTCAAACCATTCAAAAGTTATGGCAGAGAAAAGTATTCTAGGGGGCGCTGTTGAGCCGTTAGGCCACGCCCATTAATGCAAACCATGAAATATCAAATTTATCACCAGGCCTGGCTTGCATGCAAAATTTGGTGACTTTTGGGGAACTATCAAATATGGACCAATCAGATGAAGGGGGGGCACGCATTTTGGCGTCTAGCGTCTCCACGGTAACACTTTTGAAAGAGAAAAGTAATGCGTGTAGTCACAGGATGGAGACACATATTTTGATGTATAACACATCTGGTTGTACGTTACGGTTCGGGCCGTATTAACTGCCGAAGGAATGGCATAAATTGCTCCAAAATTACGCGATTAATTCAGAATGTTCCAAATGGCCGACTTCCTGTTTGGTTTCGGCCATGGCGCCAAGAGACTTCTTTAAGTTGCGACATGATACAGGTGTGTGCAGATTTTCGTTCATGTACGTCAAAGCGTATTATGGGGCTTGAGGCGCAAAGTTTTTTCTGTCTGAACCAATCATATGATGGGTGGGCACGCTCTTTGGCGTCTAGCGTAGCCACGGTAACGCATTTGAAAGAAAAGTAATGCGTGTTGTCGCAGGATGGAGACGCACATTTTGATGTATAACACACTTGGGTGCACGTTACGGTTCGGGCCGTATTAATTGCCGAAGGAATGCCATAAATTGAGCCAAAATTACACAATTAATTAAAAATAGCAGACATCCTGTTCGTTTCGGCCATGGCGCCAAGAGACTTTTCTTTAAGTTGTACCATGATACAGGTGTGTACCGATTTTTACGTCTAACCGTATTGTGGAGGTTTGAGGCACAAAGTTTTCCGGGGGGCGCTGTTGAGCCATTATGCCACACCGATTAATGCAAACCATTAAATATCAAATTTTTCGCCAGGCCTGGCTTGCATGCAAAATTTGGTGACTTTTTGGGCACGTTTAGGGGGGCAAAAAGGCCCTCCTTTCGTCAGAAGAAAGAAAAATTCCTACAGCTACAATAGGGCCTTCGCACTGTAAGTGCACATTAACTAAGAAATGAAACAATTCTCTATTGTTTTATTTTTAAATGAGAGCATTACATTAGTACATTAAGTAAGTAAAGTTTATTTATATAATGCTTTTCAGACATTTGTCACAAAGTGCTTTACAGAATAAAAAAAAAAAAAAAAAAAAAAGGTTTAGAGCAATAAAATGAATGATAGAAAAAAAAAACTTAACAATGCAGTTTACATAAAAGCCTGTTTAAAAAAAGTAGGCTTTTAGTTGGCTTTTAAAAGAACTAACAGACTCAATACATCTGAGAGGTCCAGGCACAGCATTCCAGCATTTAGCGGCCATAACCTTGAAAGCTCAGTCACCAGGGTGAGAAATGCCCAGGACTGACATAGGTAGGAGCACTGGGTGATAAAAATGAGGGGGGGGGGGGGTAAAGGAGAGAGAAAAAAACAAACATGTATTATTGTGAGTAAACTTTGTTTTTAAAGCAGAAACAGGTCTCCCGTGCTCTCGGTTTTACAGTTGAGCTTCAGTGTCTTCTGCCTCCTCTTGTAGTTTTAACACTGACTCGCTCACACCGGGCAGCAGAAGCGCCCAGCAAAGAGAACGCTCATAGTGGCGTTGTGGCGGATGAAGAACAGGAAGGGCTGGTCCGCACGGAAATTTGGCATCATTCTATAACAATTCTCTTGACAGAAGCAAGCAGTGGCAGCAGCAGCCTCCGTTCCCTCCTCGTTTACCTCCACAAAAGCCTTGTGGGTGACTTTCGACAGAACCAGTTTCTTGTTCCCGGACATACCTGTGACAGAAGAGGAGTGAAAGACATTTTTAAATGAAGTGTGTGTGTGTGTGTGTGTGTGTGTGTGTGTGTGTGTGTGTGTGTGTGTGTGTGTGGGGGGGGGGGTTAACCTGGACAGTGGGAGGAAGCCGGAGTAACCGGAGAGAACCCACGCAGGCACGGGGAGAACAGGCAAACTCCACACAGAAAGAACCCGCCGGGCCTGGGAGTCGAGCCGGGAACCTTCTTGCTGTGAGTTAACAATGCTAACCAGTAACCACCAAGCCATCGTGCTGCCCGTGACAGTGGTTGACAATCCATTTAGTTTAATCAATTCTATCACCAATATACTGGATATCAGCCTCATCAATAATCTCACCATGTGTTGTGTCACCTGCCGCCCATATTCAACATCTACAATAAATGGAAATTGATAAAAAAAATCAAATGCAACTTTGTTTGGACATTCTTATGTAACCTAGAAGTGGACGTGTATAAAACTCCAACACCTATGCTGCAGCTGAAGAAGCTAGTTTCCTTAACATGGCTATGCTCAGTATAAAGAAAAATGCCCTTCAAAACTTCTCTTCAGAAACCAATGGGTCACTGGCCTAATGCTTTGTCCATTGGGGTCATTTGTTGCAGTACCTCGACTGACCACTAGAGACCGGCTCCAGTGAGTCAATCTCCACTGACGGCCGTGTTAAAATGTCCAACTTTAGAGCAGAAATAAACATTTACAGCCTGGTTAGAAACAAAAGTGAGCTCACTGCTGTCTGTCCCATAGACTAACATGACAGCGCGGCTTTGTTTTGGAACTTTTGAGGCTACCATGAACCACGTGACCGCTCTGGCGGCGAGATCAAAAGTTGTCGCCACTCTGTTTTATCCACTGCTCTATGTCATAAAAGTGCCATGCCTGCTGGGGTTTTGAGTCATTTTTTGAGCTCCTTGTCTAAAACCATGTCCTGTTTGTCCAGGCCATCTCTCAACGTTAATACATCACTGTATTCCACACATTTTTCAAGCAGATGAATTAAAACAACATTTTGCTCACATTGCAAAGGTGCGACCGAGGAAGACTGCAGTACTGGACTGAACTGCCTGTAATCCTCCCGTCTGACAGAGAATTTGTAGATAATTTTAAAACAACTTGGTACCACGATGACGCCATACTATCAGAGCCGGATTTAGCGAGGCCCACTAAGGTGGGCAGACTGAAATATAGGGTGGGCGACGGGCGAAAACATTTGTGGGTCAAACCCCCAAAATGCATAGAAAACTTTGCTATCATATCAGTTCATCTATCTTCTCCTTCTTTGACCAACAGTATGTTAACCCAATTGCCCTTCCTGACACTTCCCTCTGCATTTACCCGGGCTTGGGACCGGCACAAATAGGACACTGGCTTGTGCCCCGTTTTTTGCATGCATATATATATATATATAAAAAAAATAAATAAAACCCCAGAGCGTAGGCTCTGCATGGATTTAAAAGGTCCCGCGGCAGGCTGGTGGCTCCAGACCCTGCACAGCACTGCACCGCCACCCGCACCGGCACTCTCTGCCCTCGCCCGGATGGAGAGAGGCGTCGGAGGCTTTTGCTTATATCCTGCATTCACACTGAAATTTTAATTTGTCTCATTCTACCTGCAAACACATCAAGGTGTTTAATAGTATGCAAGGCCGGTTTTGGGGGGGGGGGGGGGGGGGGGCAAACACAGAAAATACATTTCAGTGTTTTTTTGTCTAAAATAAAATAAAGTTTATAATCACTGTCTCGGTTCTCCCATCTGCCCACTCTGCTGGTATCAAGAAAGAGAGCGACATCGCCAATATGCATCATTTCTTTAAGCCTATAGGGAAGCTACTTCTCTCCCACATGGAGATGAGCCAATAGAGGTGTTTTAGGCATCTGGTTAGGATGTCCCCTTGAGGTCTTCCTTCGGAGGGGTTTCAGGCACATCCAATCAAGAGGACGGGAAAAGACTCAGGACATGCTGAAGAGAATATTTCTTATTCGGCTTGGGAACGCCTTGGTTATCTCCTGGAGGAGCTGGTCTGGGAGAGGGAGGTTAATGGATAGATCATGGAGAAGTTGCCCCTTCCACAGCTGTTAGCAGATACATGTCCAACTGTGTGTTTCAAGGTGTCTCACCGGAGAGGTCGCTCTTCCCCTCATTAAAAGCGTCCTCCATGCCCATGCTGGTCAGGACTCTGTTCAGGTCATACGTCTCCTCCAGCTTGAACCGTGGCAGACTCACGTCGACCTGCGTCACAGTCAGCTCACCTGTCCACTCCATGAATTTCTCATAGGTCAGCTGTTTCTCCAGCTGAGAGGAGAAGGTATCAATGAATAAATGAATCAGTGTGCATTCATGAATTTATACGCGTGTTTTAGACTCCTACCTTCTCCAGACCAGTTGTATCGTCTTCTATATCTTTGGGTAAGAAGATCAGCATGCTCAACTCCTTCCCTTTGTAAGGCATCTCCAGGATCTGTCCAGCAGTGGGCGTCAAACATTACAGCAAAGTTAATATACCAGCAAATGTACAGTACATGCTGCAGTCTTTGATTTACCTATTGATTAGTGCATCATGTGACTGATCGTGTACTTGATTACCTGGCAGTTGACTTCAGGGATGAAAGCATAGGGAACGTGAATTTCCTGCGTCATCATCTTTACTTTCTTTTTGTCATTCTGTAAAAAAGAAACACAAGCTCTTTTAAATAAGAAACTGCATTAGAAAGTGATCAGATCATCATATTACTAGTTGATAACAGCCTGGACGGCCCCTTTGATCTGTGGTGCAGAGTATGTGGTAATGTGCAACATTGATTCATCTGACCACTCCACGTGTTTCCATCCTGGAAGCCTCCAGGACCAGACACAACAAAGCCACCAGTGTAAAATCTTAACGCAAGGCTTCTTTCTTGATCAGTAAACGTTTTATAGGCTTTTTAGATGTATTTGGAGGTGACTGGAGCCGTGTGCAGTAACTCTTGACAAAAGGTTTTCTCTCCTCCATGTCTTCCTATCAGCTCCTGGTGACACATCTTGGTGAAATGTTGTCTGGACCTTTTCATTAAAATTCCTCCAGAGTCCATCTTTGTTCCTTAAAGACTGAGCCTTTATCGATACCAGCTGTGAAACATCTTGTTTGAACAAACATCACATATTTTCTTCCTACTCAAAAGTAAAACTCCATGTATATTAAACTGAATGATGTTGAACATCTTTCATATCATTTCAACTTTTTCAGTTCAGTTTCAAAATTGCACAGCCTTAAACTTAAACCTGGTTAACAGTATAAAATATTTTGCAACAAAAACAGTAAAACAAAAGTGACGTTAAACACCCCATATCACTGTTCCAGAGGCCTGCAGATTTTACTTGTCAGATCTTGGCTCATGTTCATGGTTTTACAGAAATTTAGAAACTGTGGTGACGTTAGTCAGTTTTCATTCCCTGGTTGCATATGTACTTTTACCTTGTTGAGTTTAAAGTGAGTATCATACGTTCTGATGCTCAGAAATGGTTCATTCCAGGTGCCTTTGAAGTAGATGGCGTTGACCAGCACCAGTCTGGACATCTTGTTCAACACACCTTCAGCCACCACATCCCTGATTTTCCCTGGTGATCACAACATCCACATGGAACCATTTACAAGTAACACCAAGTGCAGAAACACGTCTAACCAACAACCTGCAAACATCAGAGCCTTTTGAACAGGAACTGTGATGACATGAATTAAAATAAATGAATACGTTTAAACTAAACTAACCAATCTTATTTTTTTTTTATTAATTGTTGCAGTAGTCTTGATTTAAGTCTCTTGAAGGATCAACAGAGACTCATATTTAAAATAACTATTGTTATTTTAAATATAGCTATTATAAAGTTTTAAAAATGATAGATGCAAGGATACTTTGCACTTCATGGCGCATAAGTAACTTTATTATTGAAACGTTTAGAAATCCTGACTTCGGTGCGTGATTGTGTGTCTGTGTCGGTGAGAATGCGGTATGGAAGGGTCCTGCCATGGAGGATTTGAGCCTCCATTGGCAGGACATCAAAACTTAATAATTTATCAATATTATACAAAGATTATTATTAGTATTATTATTATGTATAGTATATCATATTATTATTAGTATAGATATCGGATAGTTGAATGGATGGGATGCCTGGGTCTGGGGCCCTCCGTTGTCGGGCCTGCACGGGTGTCGCCTTGTTGGGGGGTTCCCTCTCTCCGGGCCCGTCTCCGGTCCCCCCCGCTGCCTCTGCGGCGGGGCGCCCCTCCGGTCTTGGAGGGCCACTTTCGCGGGGGGCGGGTGCACCTGCCCGCGTCGGCGGCCGGGGCGGCTCTGTCTCTCCGGGCAGGCTGGCCCCCTGCCGGGTGGGGGTCGTTGGCCTGAAGGGTGAGGGCCTCCTGGCCGCGTGTCCGGCCCGGACCGGGTGGCCGGGGAATGCCTGGGTCGCGGTCCGCCGCCGCGGGATCCCTGGCTGCTTCTTCCCGCGCCGTGGGGGCCCCGCCCACGGGGCGGTGGGTTGCCTCCCTCCTGCTTCTCCCCTCTGTGGGGTTGCAGACACACACACACACACACACACACACACACACACACACACACACACACACACACACACACACACACACACACACACACACACACACACACACACACACACACACACACACACACACACACACACACACACACACACACACACACACACACACACACACACACACACACGGGGGGGGGGGGGTTAGGTAGCAGTAGCGGAGCTTAGACTGCGATCAGATCTCAAGATTTAGGTCGATTGCTGTTGTTTTGGTTGGCTCCGTGCCGGTTTCGTGTTTTGTTTGTGGATTTTTGTTGCAGATTTCCAGTGCATGTGTTTCCATGTGTTCCTGCTTCCTGGATTGGCAGTGGATGTCGTCACCCCCCCCCCCCCAAAAAAAAAAAAAAAAAAAACACTGGGTTTGTATGTGTATATTTATGCATGTGTACGCATATGTATATATATTAAATATAGTAAAAATGCACATGTGTATGCTTTTGGTTTCTACCGCCATGGTATCAAAAAAAAAAAAAAAAAAAAAAAAAAATCCTGACTTCTGGGGATGAAGAGCTGATCTGACGTTGAGACGCTCACCTGTGTGTGTGTGTGTGTGTGTGTGTGTGTGTGTGTGTGTGTGTGTGTGTGTGTGTGTGTGTGTGTGTGTGTGTGTGTGTGTGTGTGTGAGAGAGATCCACCTTGTGTCTGCTTCTCCACCCAGTTGTTTATTCTGATCCTGGCTTCTTGATGGCTGGTTATGAAGTCCACAGACTCCAGCTCTGCATCGTAATGTTTCCTGGTTTGTGTTAAGAACTCCTGAAATTTTTAATGACATTATCCTTCAGTACCGAGTCCATTCGTCTGTAAAACTGAACGATATTCCACACAGAAATGTTTCTTCCTGCTTAATTCACTCACACATTCAGTTTAAATGTCTCAGCTCAGGCTTCTGATTCTCAGTCTAATATGATACAAATACACACAAAAGCTCACAAAGCAGCACCTTAATACACATGCAGAAACACGCTCACCTGCAGAAACTGGAAGGACTTCTCTCCATACAGCCTGTTGGCAACACTGAGCTCAAACGAGCCCCCTGACTTGTTGAGTCCACTCAGCAGTTGGTTAAACAGAGCGTGGACATCATCCTGACATTCCCGGGTGTTCAAGCACTGTGGAGAGCAGCAACTGATTAAAACTGCCCTTTAACAGTGTAACAAGCTCTGCTCTGAGTGTGAACTGCACCTCTGACATTTGCATTGCGGTGTTTCCTCTGGCTCCCAGCATCACCATCGCCAGGGCTGAGGAGATGCTGAAGGGAGAGAAGAAGATGTTTGCAGAGTTGTCGTCCTCACTCAGCTTTCTGAGCAAATCCAGGCAGAAGATGGCGTTGGCCTTGGTGAGAGGAGTGGGGGACGCCATCGAGTCTGATACACAGAAAAGAGACATTAAAACATTATTATCTCCCTATTATCTTCTTAGTAGATGGTCATTGTCTTTGCTAGAAAATGTATTTTACCCCACGGTTGTAACGGAGTGAGGTTTTGGACCCAAATACAGCACACAGATCACAGCGGTAGCTTGTCTGCTTCACTTTCTTTTCTACAACAGAGGCGAAGAGCAGGCAGGAATGCAGGACAAGGTCCAGGCAAAAATCAGTACCGGCAACGGGAAGTCAGAACAGAGAACGCTGGAGAGTCTTGCATCTAGATGGCAAAGAGACGATCTGGCAGTGAGCGTAACAGGGTGGAGCTTTTATACTGTCCTGATTGCTGAGGATCTGCAGCTGGGAGAGCAGGTGAAGGGAGTGAGTGACGAGGTGGGCGTGGCTGCAGATGGGGTGAGCAGGAGAGAGGGGAGTGGAAACGTACTGAAGGCTGGAGGACCAACCATGACAAAGGTTTGTAATCCAGGGGTCCGTTTCACAAAGCAGGTTTAGTGAAAACTCTGAGTCTGTTAACCCTGAAATGAGGGAAACTCTGAGTTTTCTGTTTCACAAAGGGAGGTAACTCAAACCAGAGAAAGAGAGGTAACTCTAGCCCGTTTCACAAAGAGAGGTAACTTAAGCTCTCGGTCAGTTACCGTAGTAACAGACGCTCTGAACCTAACCTGGTCGGGACCAGGTTTATTTCAGCGAACCTGGAGTTTCTCTGCGTCTCCTCCCTCAGTGGCGTCAATTCAGCCAATGGGTCTTTACGCGATACGCATCCGTTTTCTGCACCACGGACAGCAAGCGGCAGAGTTAGAGAGCAGACAAGGCTTATCTGACAAACGCAACGTATTTTATTCACTATGTCAGTGCAACAATATCACAGGGACATCCCAATTTAACTTCAAACAGTTAAAGTCCAAATGCAAAAAGGAGAGGGAGAGTAAAAAAAAGTCAAATATTTCCCTTAAACAGATGTATAAGAGGATTTATATCTTACTTTGAGATGAACTTGCATAATTAATCCATCAGTGGCTAACAGCCTCGTTAATATCTTCTGGACCCATCACTTGCCTTCTTTCTTTTTTTTTATTGCGTGGTTGTCTGCTTCCTTTTCATTTTTGTAAGTTAGTAACACTGCAGAGCGCACTAAAAACGAGATTGATAGAGACCACTGTCGTCAGGGACGCTGGGACATCACATTTCAAGATATGAGGGGGGGTACAAGTGTTGGGAAAGATAATACCTACTGAAATCCATCATGTTGTTCTGATATGCATTTGTAGTTATTTTATATGTATTAAGTAATAGAATAAATCAATACAAATAGATACAGAGTAATTCCATAAATGTATTAAAAAAAAAAAACATTTACATTTTCCCCTGAAGCCGAGGTGTGGCAGCTGCCGTACCCAATTGACGACCCTGATCTAAATGACAATAAAATTTCATTTTTTTTCCCAAAATATGCTCTCATACTCGCCATACGCACGTATTAACACTTCTAACTCCAGTGGCGTGGAGTATGTGGATCTTGACATGCAAACTGATGTTTCCTCAAAGGGATTTTGTAAATTGAAATGATAAATAAAGTTTAAAATAAAAAAAATAAAAAGTATCTCGCTCTTTTGTTGTCGCCGGTTGCCATGGTGAATCCTTGTATCAGCGCTCTACTGATGATGGCTTTTGATTTCCCTCACGCACGAGTTTAACTCCAGGTGAAACTACTTAGAGTTGAGTAAATTACCTCAAATCCGCTGTTCTGGAACCGAAAACTCAGAGTTTCCGATCTCAGAGTAGATCAACTAAGAGTTCAGGTTTAGACTCAGAGTTTGTTGAACCTGCTTTGTGAAACGGACCCCTGGACATCATCCAGCATTACACTGTTGATGGAGATGGGTGTCAAAACAGATTTCCTCCGGCAGAATAAGTTAATTGACTTGATTTCTAACTGGGATATTACAAATAGTAGTAGTAGACGCAGATTGTTTCATTTATTTAAATTAAGATGTAGGACAGACACTTTAGGTTTAGGACAACAGAGATCTGGGAGTCATCTCACAAAAACAAGGTGGTATCGACAGTCAGGTGACTGATAATGTATTTACCTGCAACTCTAATACATTCAGAGAACTGTGATGTAGGTGGTAAGAGTAAGGATTTAGCCGAGTGGTGTAAGGAGGAGGCTTGACACAAATCTTCACCTCGTGCTGGATTTTATTTCAGCCACCATTATCAAGTTGTGCAGGTGTGGATTGTGAAAGTTAGTTAACAAAACAACAACCAAACTAAATTACAAAAAGTTCAAAAACAACTGAAGGAAAGATAACAATTGCACTAGGTCCTTAGCTACGGGCTCCAGCACTGAGATCCCTCTCCAGCCCCAACTGCACCTCTGGAGAGCAAGCTCTTACTCCTTTATACTGGCATTACATGTGAACCTATAACATCCTATAAACATCTCAACATTAAAATATTAAAATTCAGTATAAGCATAGAACATCTTACAACATTTTCTACCACCACCACTGAACCTTTTTATGTTACAACTCATACATGCTACATCTTACACAACTCTGCCACCTACTGGCTTACTTACAACATCAAACAGCTGCATTGTTAATATATTTATCTCATTAATATATACATACGGTATATATACGATTACATACACATACATATATATACACATACAAACCCAGTTTTTTTTTGTTTGTTTTTTATTGGGAAGGGGGGGGTGACATCCGCTGCTAATCTAAAATGTTCAGGAATAGGAGGCAATGGCTTTTGGTCCTTCAAATCATTGAAGTTTTAAAGAAATTCAAGGATTTCCAAAACCTCAGGCCCAAATCTTGAAAGACTTCCAGCATTTTGTGACGTTACTACTTCAGCATAATTTCAGTTACAGACAACATTCAAACTTTAAACAGTTTTAAGTCACAAGACTTAAAACTTTTAACTTTTGATTCAGATTCTTAAAATCTGTTTTAGTTTTTGAAATATTAACTTTTAAAATGTATGAACAATGCAGTGTTTATATTGGATTTAAATGGCAGAGCCTTCAGACATCCTTGAGAAACTTTGCTGTCCACCACCACAAATACAACCAGAACCACCACAAATACAACCAGAACCACCACAAATACAACCAGAACCACCCTGAATACAACCAGAACCACCCTGAATACGACCAGAACCACCCTGAATACAACCAGAACCACCCTGAATACAAGTAGAACCACCCTGAATACAAGTAGAACCACCCTGAATACAAGTAGAACCACCCTGAATACAAGTAGAACCACCCTGAATACAACCAGAACCACCCTGAATACAACCAGAACCACCCTGAATACAACCAGAACCACCCTGAATACAACCAGAACCACCCTGAATACAACCAGAACCACCCTGAATACAAGTGTAATACCAACAAAGTTGACGTTTACATCATCCGGACATCTACTTGTTTTCAGGCCCTGTGATAAAAAATACACATCTTTTACAGAATGGATCAAAGAAGTAACAGATGAGACAACTTCTCTTTTGAATTACAGGAAAATTCAAAGCAGTCAGGTGTATTTGTTACCGTCTTCAGCTCTTGCGGCAGTTTGACCTGGGCCTTCTGCTGCATCTGCATCTGCAGTCCTCCTGCAGGCTGAGACTGGTCCGTCTCAGTGAAGCAGAGAACCTGCAAGTTGTAGAGGTCGCTGTTAAGCTAGAAATCAATTCTCTGCAGTCATGATTAGTTGTGTTGTCCTGTTTACCTCATTAAACCTCATATTGACTCTTTTTATTAAATATTTCAAATGACTACAATCAAAACAATGTGATGCACTTTTAAAACAAAAAATCAACAACTCAGTGCCCTCTGATGTTGTCTCTGAACTGAGAGCATTGTTAATGAAACTATGTGCTATTTTTTATTTTTTGCTATGATGGGAAATTTAAGTTATTTTGGGTTTTGAGCCATCTGCTATTTATTTTTGCTATGATGGGAAATTGAAGTTATTTTGGGGTTTTGAGCTCTTTTCCTTTCTTTATTTTGCTATGATAGGATATTTGAGTTTACTGATAATTCATTTCAAAGTCGTGAGCTTTGCTCTTTTCTATTTGCTGTAACCAATGTAAGGTACCAGTAAAAGGGGTAGGTATATATAAGCCTTGCTTCTACCTACACCCTTTCGGTTACAAATGTACCGAAATAAATAAACATTCATTCATTCACAATACACCTGTCATACTGATGTATTGATGATGCCATTTCTCACGCAGGTGCTGTATTCCTGTTGGCTGGAGGGGGAGATTGTATCGCACCACAAGGGAGAGTGCATGTACAGTTAGTAAGTTCTCTTAAGAAAAATGCTGCTGCAAGTTCAAGCACGACCACATGCTGCTGCTCCCTTTTCTTATCAGAATGACGTCTCAGGCCTTTCCAGTGAATTTCTTTCTGGTTGTGCAGTGTTCTGCTGGGAAAACCTGCAGGCTGTCTGTCACATGAATGTTATTTTGGCACTAAGCACCCACATGGCAACACCTTTTCCATAAGGTAGTCACCTCTTCCTGCGGGTCATCAGTGCCCCTCAACAAATTTATAGGAAATGTGTAAAAAACACAAATCTGAGGTGTATGACAGGGGTCTCAGGAGCTTCATCTTATGCGATGCAGCAACACTGTCGTCACTGCTGCAGCTCTGCTGCACAACAGTTTGTTCGCAAATTGAGTATGTGACAATGTGTTTCCAACCATCAGAGAAGTCAAATTTTCTCTCATCAAAAGCGTCCTCCATGCCCATGCTGGTCAGGACTCTGTTCAGGTCATACGTCTCCTCCAGCTTGAATCGTGGCAGACTCACGTTGACCTTCGTCACAGTCAGCTCACCTGTCCACTCCATGAATTTCTCATAGGTCAGCTGTTTCTCCAGCTGAGAGGAGAAGGTATCAATGAATAAATGAATCAGTGTGCATTCATAAATTTAAATGATTGTGTTTTAGACTCCTACCTTCTCCAGACCCGTTGTATCGTCTATATCTTTGGGTAAGAAGATCAACATGCTCCAGGATCTGTCCAGCAGTGGGAGTCAAACATTGCAGCAAAGCAAATATGAGGGATTTAATAGATTTCTCCCTTATGAAAGAAGCACCAGAACAATGGTATTTAATGTATTTTCACCCGAATGTATAAGAATATAAATCAATAACTCAAAATTCTAACCCCGAAATCTAAAATGGTCTCAATCTTCCATACCAGATTCCTATCATATTAAACATCTGATCTGAAATATCTGAAAACTGATGCAGATTTTTATTACAATTAAACAATCCAATAGAAAGCAACAATTGTACCAAACAGATCTATCAGATCTGTAGGGTCTGTACCTAATTTTAAGATTTCTTGCTTGTGTTGTTCTCTCAGATCTAAGTTGCTTTGACTAAAAGCGTCTGCTAAATGACAGTAGTAGTAGTACTGTAGTAGTAGTAGTAATAAAAGTAAAAGTAGTTGTCTTCTATTTTGATTCAGAAACAGAGTTGAAGAGATTTACTTTTTAGATGCATCATCTTCTCCAACTCAAGATGGTCTTAGACAACAGGACCTAAAATAGAGTTTTATTTTACTCAGACAACATTTCTATGTTTTATTGAACTTTATATATTTTTGGCAGTTCATCTATCTTCAGGTGAATCAGTTCTCAAGAGGCTGCAACAGTTGGGAGGGGTAACAGTACAGCATGACGGTGCCTCTACAAGATTTACTTCAGTTCACCCCCCCATGCTACGGAAACTCAGGAGTTTTGCCAAAGTGTACTGTAACTGACAACTTTCCTTGATCTAAATCTGAGTTCAAACACGAGGGCGTTCAGAAGTGCTCACGGCACCAGGACACCCTGGACTGCAGTTAATTCACAGACAGATGGTCAGGTTTGCAGCTGTATATTGTTGACGTGGAAGTTGTGTTAGAAGATTGTGGAGACCTGGGAAAGGGACTTTTGATCTCTGATTGGGATGGCTCTGAAAGCACACCAGCTAAATCTGGAAAATGTTTGTTGTTTCCTCACTAATACAGATTCTAAGACAATATAGAAAGGACTGTTACTGTCTTGTCTTCAGTCCTGCCCTTTGGCCAGATCATCATCGCAAATGAGAATTTGGTTCTCAACTGGTTCAATGAAAGTTAACTAAATAAAACTAAAATAGCTTGCGTAAAGCAGAAGTTCATCATTCCTTTATTGTTGTGCTGTTAGAAATGACACAAGATGATAGTCATTTTAATTAAAGATAAACTATAAATGTGAAGAAAATAAAATCAGGATTATAATGTAAATCATAGTAAAAATGTAACAATAAAATCTAATTAAAGCTGCAAGCAGCGATGAACGGGCCCTCGCACTCATGGCCACCGCCCCCCATAAGCATATCAGAAATGACACCACCCACGGCTTTCTATGTCAAACCATTCAAAATTTATATCAGAAAATAGGGACAACCAATCAGAAGAAGGGGCGGGGCTAATTTTCAACAATTATGGTCAAGGACTCAATACCGAGTCCGATGACACCACCCATGACTCTTTATGTCAAACCATTCAAAAGTTATGGCAGAGAAAAGTTTTCTAGGGGGCGCTGTTGAGCCGTTAGGCCACGCCCATTAATGCAAACCATGAAATATCACATTTATCGCCAGGCCTGGCTTGCATGCAAAATTTGGTGACTTTTGGGGAACTATCAAATATGGACCAATCAGATGAAGGGGGGGCACGCATTTTGGCGTCTAGCGTCTCCACGGTAACACTTTTGAAAGAGAAAAGTAATGCGTGTAGTCACAGGATGGAGACACATATTTTGATGTATAACACATCTGGTTGTACGTTACGGTTCGGGCCGTATTAACTGCCGAAGGAATGGCATAAATTGCTCCAAAATTACGCGATTAATTCAGAATGTTCCAAATGGCCGACTTCCTGTTTGGTTTCGGCCATGGCGCCAAGAGACTTCTTTAAGTTGCGACATGATACAGGTGTGTGCAGATTTTCGTTCATGTACGTCAAAGCGTATTATGGGGCTTGAGGCGCAAAGTTTTTTCTGTCTGAACCAATCATATGATGGGTGGGCACGCTCTTTGGCGTCTAGCGTAGCCACGGTAACGCATTTGAAAGAGAAAAGTAATGCGTGTTGTCGCAGGATGGAGACGCACATTTTGATGTATAACACACTTGGGTGCACGTTACGGTTCGGGCCGTATTAATTGCCGAAGGAATGCCATAAATTGAGCCAAAATTACACAATTAATTAAAAATAGCAGACATCCTGTTCGTTTCGGCCATGGTGCCAAGAGACTTTTCTTTAAGTTGTACCATGATACAGGTGTGTACCGATTTTTACGTCTAACCGTATTGTGGAGGTTTGAGGCACAAAGTTTTCCGGGGGGCGCTGTTGAGCCATTATGCCACACCGATTAATGCAAACCATTAAATATCAAATTTTTCGCCAGGCCTGGCTTGCATGCAAAATTTGGTGACTTTTTGGGCACGTTTAGGGGGGCAAAAAGGCCCTCCTTTCGTCAGAAGAAAGAAAAATTCCTACAGCTACAATAGGGCCTTCGCACTGTAAGTGCACATTAACTAAGAAATGAAACAATTCTCTATTGTTTTATTTTTAAATGAGAGCATTACATTAGTACATTAAGTAAGTAAAGTTTATTTATATAATGCTTTTCAGACATTTGTCACAAAGTGCTTTACAGAATAAATAAAAAAAAAAAAAAAAAAAAGGTTTAGAGCAATAAAATGAATGATAGAAAAAAAAAAACTTAACAATGCAGTTTACATAAAAGCCTGTTTAAAAAAAGTAGGTTTTTAGTTGGCTTTTAAAAGAGCTAACAGACTCAATACATCTAAGAGGTCCAGGCACAGCATTCCAAAGTTTAGCGGCCATAACCTTGAAAGCTCAGTCACCAGGGTGAGAAATGCCCAGGACTGACATAGGTAGGAGCACTGGGTGATAAAAATGGGGGGGGGGGGGGGGGGTAAAGGAGAGAAAAAAAAACAAACATGTATTATTGTGAGTAAACTTTGTTTTTAAAGCAGAAACAGGTCTCCCGTGCTCTCGGTTTTACAGTTGAGCTTCAGTGTCTTCTGCCTCCTCTTGTAGTTTTAACACTGACTCGCTCACACCGGGCAGCAGAAGCGCCCAGCAAAGAGAACGCTCATGGTGGCGTTGTGGCGGATGAAGAACAGGAAGGGCTGGTCCGCACGGAAATTTGGCATCATTCTATAACAATTCTCTTGACAGTAGCAAGCAGTGGCAGCAGCAGCCTCCGTTCCCTCCTCGTTTACCTCCACAAAAGCCTTGTGGGTGACTTTCGACAGAACCAGTTTCTTGTTCCCGGACATACCTGTGACAGAAGAGGAGTGAAAGACATTTTTAAATGAAGTGTGTGTGTGTGTGTGTGTGGGGGGGGGGTTAACCTGGACAGTGGGAGGAAGCCGGAGTAACCGGAGAGAACCCACGCAAGCACGGGGAGAACATGCAAACTCCACACAGAAAGACCCCGCCGGGCCTGGGAGTCGAGCCGGGAACCTTCTTGCTGTGAGTTAACAATGCTAACCAGTAACCACCAAGCCATCGTGCTGCCCGTGACAGTGGTTGACAATCCATTTAGTTTAATCAATTCTATCACCAATATACTGGATATCAGCCTCATCAATAATCTCACCATGTGTTGTGTCACCTGCCGCCCATATTCAACATCTGCAATAAATGGAAATTGAGGCTTTGTTTTGGAACTTTTGAGGCTACCATGAACCACGTGACCGCTCTGGCGGCGAGATCAAAAGTTGTCGCAACTCTGTTTTATCCACTGCTCTATGTCATAAAAGTGCCATGCCTGCTGGGGTTTTGAGTCATTTTTTGAGCTCCTTGTCTAAAACCATGTCCTGTTTATCCAGGCCATCTCTCAACATTAATACATCACTGTATTCCACACATTTTTCAAGCAGATGAATTAAAACAACATTTTGCTCACATTGCAAAGGTGCGACCGAGGGAGACTGCAGTACTGGACTGAACTGCCTGTAATCCTCCCGTCTGACAGAGAATTTGTAGATAATTTTAAAACAACTTGGTACCACGATGACGCCATACTATCAGAGCCGGATTTAGCGAGGCCCACTAAGGTGGGCAGACTGAAATATAGGGTGGGCGACGGGCGAAAACATTTGTGGGTCAAACCCCCAAAATGCATAGAAAACTTTGCTATCATATCAGTTCATCTATCTTCTCCTTCTTTGACCAACAGTATGTTAACCCAATTGCCCTTCCTGACACTTCCCTCTGCATTTACCCGGGCTTGGGACCGGCACAAATAGGACACTGGCTTGTGCCCTGTTTTTTGCATGCATATATATATATATATATATATATATATATATATATATATATATATATATATATATAAAAAAAAATAAAACCCCAGAGCGTAGGCTCTGCATGGATTTAAAAGGTCCCGCGGCAGGCTGGTGGCTCCAGAGCCTGCACAGCATTGCACCGCCACCCGCACCGGCACTCTCTGCCCTCGCCCGGATGGAGAGAGGCGTCGGAGGCTTTTGCTTATATCCTGCATTCACACTGAAATTTTAATTTGTCTCATTCTACCTGCAAACACATCAAGGTGTTTAATAGTATGCAAGGCCGGTTTTAGGGGGGGGGGGGGGGGCAAACACAGAAAATACATTTCAGTGTTTTTTTGTCTAAAATAAAATAAAGTTTATAATCACTGTCTCGGTTCTCCCATCTGCCCACTCTGCTGGTATCAAGAAAGAGAGCGACATCGCCAATATGCATCATTTCTTTAAGCCTATAGGGAAGCTGCTTCTCTCCCACATGGAGATGAGCCAATAGAGGTGTTTTAGGCATCTGGTTAGGATGTCCCCTTGAGATCTTCCTTCGGAGGGGTTTCAGGCACATCCAATCAAGAGGACGGGAAAAGACTCAGGACATGCTGAAGAGAATATTTCTTATTCGGCTTGGGAACGCCTTGGTTATCTCCTGGAGGAGCTGGTCTGGGAGAGGGAGGTTAATGGATAGATCATGGAGAAGTTGCCCCTTCCACAGCTGTTAGCAGATACATGTCCAACTGTGTGTTTCAAGGTGTCTCACCGGAGAGGTCGCTCTTCCCCTTATCAAAAGCGTCCTCCATGCCCATGCTGGTCAGGACTCTGTTCAGGTCATACGTCTCCTCCAGCTTGAACCGTGGCAGACTCACGTCGACCTGCGTCACAGTCAGCTCACCTGTCCACTCCATGAATTTCTCATAGGTCAGCTGTTTCTCCAGCTGAGAGGAGAAGGTATCAATGAATAAATGAATCAGTGTGCATTCATGAATTTATACACGTGTTTTAGACTCCTACCTTCTCCAGACCAGTTGTATCGTCTTCTATATCTTTGGGTAAGAAGATCAGCATGCTCAACTCCTTCCCTTTGTAAGGCATCTCCAGGATCTGTCCAGCAGTGGGTGTCAAACATTACAGCAAAGTAAATATACCAGCAAATGTACAGTACATGCTGCAGTCTTTGATTTACCTATTGATTAGTGCATCATGTGACTGATCGTGTACTTGATTACCTGGCAGTTGACTTCAGGGATGAAAGCATAGGGAACGTGAATTTCCTGCGTCATCATCTTTACTTTCTTTTTGTCATTCTGTAAAAAAGAAACACAAGCTCTTTTAAATAAGAAACTGCATTAGAAAGTGATCAGATCATCATATTACTAGTTGATAACAGCCTGGACGGCCCCTTTGATCTGTGGTGCAGAGTATGTGGTAATGTGCAACATTGATTCATCTGACCACTCCACGTGTTTCCATCCTGGAAGCCTCCAGGACCAGAGACAACAAAGCCACCAGTGTAAAATCTTAACGCAAGGCTTCTTTCTTGATCAGTAAACGTTTTATAGGCTTTTTAGATGTATTTGGAGGTGACTGGAGCCGTGTGCAGTAACTCTTGACAAAAGGTTTTCTCTCCTCCATGTCTTCCTATCAGCTCCTGGTGACACATCTTGGTGAAATGTTGTCTGGACCTTTTCATTAAAATTCCTCCAGAGTCCATCTTTGTTCCTTAAAGACTGAGCCTTTATCGATACCAGCTGTGAAACATCTTGTTTGAACCAACATCACATATTTTCTTCCTACTCAAAAGTAAAACTCCATGTATATTAAACTGAATGATGTTTAACATCTTTCATATCATTTCAACTTTTTCAGTTCAGTTTCAAAATTGCACAGCCTTAAACTTAAACCTGGTTAACAGTATAAAATATTTTGCAACAAAAACAGTAAAACGGGCTTCCGGTTGGTGAGCAGATGGAGTAGACATGTTTCGTGAGTGCTCCCGTGAATGCCAAACTTTTTAAACCACCAAGCCCTCAAACTTTCAAACTTTTTCCTTTAAAAAGGATTCCCTGTTGCTGTTTTTCTTTTTTTTTGTCTCGAACGAGCCCACTTACCTCCGAGATGGCTTCAAAGAGCGGCAAGTCGGGCAAGAAGGACGATGCTGGCGCTGTCTTAACCCTGGCGGCCATTACCACGTTGCTGGAGGAACACCGTGCTGCCCTGGCCGCAGAGTTCAAAAATACTTTCAGTCAGCTCGACTCCAAACTCGACCAAACGCGGCTCGCGGTCGAGGACCATGGCCAACGTGTTTCGTCCCTTGAACTCGCCACAGAAGACCTCAGCCAGCGAGTTACGGATCTTGAAGGCATCTGCTCGACTTTACGGGATGATAATGCTCGGCTGAAGGCTAAGGTGGTGGATTTGGAAAGCCGGAGCCGAAGGCAGAACATCCGTATCCTGGGCTTACCGGAGTCGACCGAGAGCGGGTCTCCAGCGGCTTTCTTCTCCAAGCTGCTGTGTGAGTTGTTCGGGAATGATACGCTGCCGTCACCGCCGGAGATAGACAGAGCGCACCGCTCCCTCGCCGCCAAGCCGGCCCCGGGACAGAGACCGCGCCCGGTCATCCTCCGCCTGCACCGGTACCAGACGAAGGATATCCTCATCAGGGAGGCGCGCCGGAGGGGAAAGTTGGAATATCGCGGCCACACCGTCCGGGTCCTGGAGGATTACAGCCCCGAAGTTGCCAGCCAACGAGCGGAATACAGCGGAGTCATGTCGGAGCTGTACCAGCTGGGTCTGAGGCCGGCTCTGCTCTTCCCCGCCCGGCTCCGGCTCACGCTGTCCGGGGGGGCCAGGAAGTGGATCGGCTCCGTGGATGAGGCGCGCAAATTCATCACGAGTCGCAGCAAAACTTCAAACCCACCGTAACGGGACTGTTGGAGGCTGTCACGGCTCCGCCTGCAGCCCGGTGCGGCTCACTGACGCTCACGGACTGACTTTTTTTTTTTTCTCTCTCTTTTTTTTTACGTGAGTCACATTATTCCTGAGGGGAGGGTGAGCTCGCATTATTCCTGAGGGGAGGGTGAGCTCGCATTATTCCTGAGGGGAGGGTGAGCTCGCATTATTCCTGAGGGGAGGGTGAGTACCCCGCGACAACCAGTATTTTCTCTGTTAGTTTGACTGCCCCTTTGCAAATATTATTAATTTGCAGTTCTTTTTGGTTATTTGAGGGAAGGGGAAAACTAGGTGGTGAAGAGGGAGAGAAAGAGAAAAAAACAAAAAAAACAAAAAAAACAAAAAAGCTTTTCCGATTTACCTATAAGTTTTGTAATAATTGTAAGCTGTTAACCTTACTTTTACGCTGCTTAAGTCGGACGTTTTATATTTTAGTACAAATATTTCTGGGCTCATATCGGGACTTCCAGGTCAAGATTTGAGAGGGTATTCCTTTTTTTTATTTACATCTACACGTTTTAAGGTGCTAATATGTATACACCCATGATACGGGAGCAAAAGCTATTAGTGTGTAGGATAGGAAGATGTGTTATTGCACTATGTTTGTTTTGAAGAGCTTGCTGCTTTTTCTTCCTTTTTTTTTTTTATTTTTCTATAGCAGCTGTCTTAGTTGGGGAGGGTGGGTCGGGGGGATATGTCACTGCCAGAAACTTTGCATTAACTCTTTTCAACTCATTACTTAATGTGGGTCACATTCAACCTCCTTTCCGTTCTCTTTTTTTTTGCCTAGGTCATTGTGCACACCTAATTTTTCTTCTTAGATATTATGAGTAGATACTTGAAGTTGGTGAGCTGGAATGTTAAGGGTCTGAATCACCCTGTTAAGAGGAAGAGGATCTTCTCACATCTAAAACACCTTAAAACAGAAATAGCCTTTCTACAAGAAACTCATATTCGCAGTTCTGATAATAGCCGCCTGTTCCCGAGGTGGTCAGGGCAGAGATTTCACTCCTCCTTTCAAGCTAAGGCCCGAGGAGTTTCAGTGTTGATCAGTCAGGATGTTTCATTTGAGCAGCACAATGTGATTTCTGACAAGTTTGGTCGCTACGTGATCGTTTCTGGGAAATTATTCAATACATTGGTCGTACTTGTGAACGTTTATGCCCCTAATTCAGATGATGCAGTCTTTTTTGAACGACTGTTTTCACTGCTCCCTGACCTTAATACATATTCTCTCATACTGGGTGGTGATTTTAATTGCTGGCTCGACCCAGTCCTAGACCGATCCTCTACCAACCCCGGCACAGCAAGTAAGTCAGCCCGTCTTATTCAGGCGTTCCTTTCTGACTACGGTGTTTGTGATGTGTGGCGTTCTTTACATCCATGTGACAGAGAATACTCCTTTTTCTCACAAGTGCACCACACATACTCGAGGATTGATTATTTTTTTATTGATAATCAACTGATTCCCCTGGTTCATTCCTGTGCTTATCAGAGCATTGTCATTTCCGACCACGCTCCTGTGGTTCTAACCATGTCCCTTCCTGACCTACTTCAGAGAGACAGACAATGGCGATTCAATTCAACTCTGCTGTCGGACACAAATTTTGTTAAATCAATGGAAACGGAAATAGCCTTTTTCCTATCCACGAATATGACTCCAGGAATGTCTAGTCTAACTGTCTGGGATTCCCTCAAGGCTTATCTCCGGGGACAGATTATATCCTACACTGCTAAGGTGAGGCAAAAATCTTATAGGGAGCGATCAGACCTTGCCCGCCAAATTAAAGAGGTCGATGAAGAATATTCTCGGACTAAATCCCCAGATCTTTACAAAAAGCGGCTAGAACTTAAAACTAAATTTGACCTGCTTACCACTCACCCAATTGAACAGTCACTTCTGAAAAGTAAAACCAGGTTTTATGTTTATGGAGACAAATCTGACAAATTATTAGCCAACCAACTTAAAGGCTCTAAGGCTAAACAAAATATTTCTAAGATTCGATTACCAAATGGCCATGTAACTACAGACCACTTACTCATAAATGAAGCATTCAGGGACTTTTATACCCAGCTATACACCTCGGAATCTCAGACTGATCGAGATGAGATTGCGGACTTTTTAAATAGTCTTAGTATTCCCAGTCTTTCACCAGATCTAAGGAAGACATTAGAAGAACCGATATCCCTGATGGAAATTACTCGAGCCATTTCTTCACTGCAGTCGGGTAAATGTCCTGGCCCTGATGGCTTCCCGGCGGAATTTCTAAAGAAATTTTCTACTTTGCTTTCCCCATTGCTATCTTCAGTTCTTTCAGAATCCTTCAGCCACGGTTCCCTCCCTCCTTCTTTTTCGGAGGCCTGCATCACCCTCATAGCTAAAAAAGGGAAGGATCCTACTGAATGCGCCTCCTACAGGCCCATCTCCCTCTTAAACACAGATGCTAAAATCCTAGCTAAAGTCCTAGCCCATAGGCTGGAGAATGCCCTCCCCACAATTATATCTGAAGACCAAACTGGCTTCATTAAAGGTAGGCAGTCTTACTTCAACACAAGGCGACTGTTCAATATTATCTACTCTGCCTCTGAGGCTATCCCTGAATGCGTTGTCTCTCTGGATGCGGAGAAAGCATTTGATCGCGTCCAATGGGATTATCTCTTTGCTGTGCTGGACAGGTTTGGTTTTGGTCCGAACTTTGCTCTGTGGATTAAACTTCTCTATTTACACCCAACAGCCTCAATTCGTACTAACTCTCAACGGTCAAAACCATTTAATCTGCATCGTGGAACCCGTCAGGGGTGCCCCCTTAGTCCCATGCTTTTTGACATGGCTATCGAACCGCTTGCCACAGCGCTCCGATCTTGTGACGATGTGTCCGGTATCTGGAGAGGTGGCAGGGAACATAAGGTCTCGCTTTATGCCGATGACCTCTTGCTTTTCATCTCTCACCCTCTGGCCTCATTACCCCCTGCGCTGTCACTTCTCAGTCAGTTTGGGAAACTCTCAGGCTATAAACTGAATCTCAGCAAAAGTGAGCTTTTCCCTACCAATCTCGAATCGCATGCTTTAGACCTTTCCAATTTTCCCTTTAAAATCGCAAATGACAAATTCTCCTATTTAGGCATATCTGTGACAAGGAAACACAAAGACCTGCTCCAAGAGAATCTTATCTCATTGTTAAATGAGACCAAACAAACCCTTACACAATGGTCACCCCTGTCAATGTCTCTTGTGGGTCGCATCAATTCAGTCAAAATGACCATTTTACCTAAATTTTTGTACCTTTTCCAGACCTTACCACTCTTTATTCCTGGTTCTTTTTTTCAGTCCCTTGACTCAGTTATATCTTCATACCTATGGCGAGGTAAACGGTCACGTTTGAACAAAACTCACCTTCAAAAAATTAAGTCTGCAGGTGGTCTGGCCCTCCCAAACTTTCGTTATTATTATTGGGCTGCTAACCTGCGCTGCCTTGCATTCTGGTCCTTCTACTGCGACGGCGCTGACCGCCCTGACTGGGTTACATCCAACTGATGACCTGTCAATTCCTGCCCTACTCGGCTCCTCACTTCCACTTCCCTCACTTAAATCAATCAAAAACCCAGTGGTTAAACATTCTCTTAGAATTTGGGCCCAATTTAGGAAGTTTTTTGGTTTTCACAGCTTCTCTCTTCTTAGCCCCATTGCATCAAATCACTCTTTCAAACCATCCCTTGAGGACCCCACCTTCCAGGAATGGCACAGGAGGGGTATGATTCGTTTTAGAGATATGTTCATAGACGGCACCGTGGCATCTTTTGAGCAGTTAAGTAGTAAATTCAGCCTTCCAAAATCACATTTCTTTAGGTATCTTCAGGCTAGACATTTTGTTCTTTCCCAGACACCCAGCCCTGGTGCATCGATAGGCTTGACCACAGTTGACAAAGTTCTTGCCACAGACCCATTCAAAAAGGGGCTCATTTCGTCTTTCTATGGCATGTTGCTGGATCTTAAGAGTGCCCCTACAGATAAACTCAAAGCAGCATGGGAGCAGGACTTAGGGCTTCCCTTATCAGAGGATACCTGGGAGTCTATACTCAAACTGGTTAATACAACCTCCCTGTGCGCACGTCACTGCTTAATTCAGTTTAAAGTGGTACACAGGGCTCATATTTCCAAAGCAAAGTTATCCTCCATGTACCCAGATATTAGTCCATACTGTGTAAGATGTAAAGTAGCAGAAGCCTCTCTCATCCACATGTACTGGTCCTGCCCATGTCTAAATAAGTACTGGATGGAAGTATTTCATACTCTCTCTCTGGTGCTTAAAATCAGATTAGAACCAAACCCACTGACTGCCCTGTTTGGGGTCATGGAGGGAGGAAGGAAGTTAACCACTGCACAGGGGCACACTTTATCTTTTGCCTCCCTTTTGGCTCGTCGGGCAATTCTGTTCAGGTGGAAGGATCCCTTCCCTCCTACTCGTGCACAATGGCTGGAAGACATCATGTCCTGCTTAAAACTGGAGAAAATTAGATACTCGCTTCAGAAATCAAATAAGTTCCAGAAAGTGTGGGGACCTTTTCTAGAAGCATTCCAGACCCTGTGAACTATACTTCATATTTCTTTTGTATTCCTAGTGCAGGCTTTTGATGATAGAGTGACCTCATATTGTGATTAGTAATCTGGCAGTGACAGGGGAGGGATTAGTTTGGTCTGTAGTTTGTTTTTGTTACTATTTTATATTTTTTCATACTGTTTAATTGTTTTTTATATTTTGTACACTGGTGTATGCTATTATTAACATGCCCATGCCTACTCAAAATATTTGTAATCGACATGCAGCATTTCACCTTTTTTTTACTTTGTGAAAATTCCAATAAAAAGATCTTGAATTAAAAAAAAAAACAGTAAAACAAAAGTGACGTTAAACACCCCATATCACTGTTCCAGAGGCCTGCAGATTTTACTTGTCAGATCTTGGCTCATGTTCATGGTTTTACAGAAATTTAGAAACTGTGGTGACGTTAGTCAGTTTTCATTCCCTGGTTGCATATGTACTTTTACCTTGTTGAGTTTAAAGTGAGTATCATACGTTCTGATGCTCAGAAATGGTTCATTCCAGGTGCCTTTGAAGTAGATGGCGTTGACCAGCACCAGTCTGGACATCTTGTTCAACACACCTTCAGCCACCACATCCCTGATTTTCCCTGGTGATCACAACATCCACATGGAGCCATTTACAAGTAACACCAAGTGCAGAAACACGTCTAACCAACAACCTGCAAACATCAGAGCCTTTTGAACAGGAACTGTGATGACATGAATTAAAATAAATGAATACGTTTAAACTAAACTAACCAATCTTATTTTTTTTTTTATTAATTGTTGCAGTAGTCTTGATTTAAGTCTCTTCAAGGATCAACAGAGACTCATATTTAAAATAACTATTGTTATTTTAAATATAGCTATTATAAAGTTTTAAAAATGATAGATGCAAGGATACTTTGCACTTCATGGCGCATAAGTAACTTTATTATTGAAACGTTTAGAAATCCTGACTTCGGTGCGTGATTGTGTGTCTGTGTCGGTGAGAATGCGGTATGGAAGGGTCCTGCCATGGAGGATTTGAGCCTCCATTGGCAGGACATCAAAACTTAATAATTTATCAATATTATACAAAGATTATTATTATTATGTATAGTATATCATATTATTATTAGTATAGATATCGGATAGTTGAATGGATGAATGAATGGGATGCCTGGGTCTGGGGCCCTCCGTTGTCGGGCCTGCACGGGTGTCGCCTTGTTGGGGGGTTCCCTCTCTCCGGGCCCGTCTCCGGTCCCCCCCGCTGCCTCTGCGGCGGGGCGCCCCTCCGGTCTTGGAGGGCCACTTTCGTGGGGGGCGGGTGCACCTGCCCGCGTCGGCGGCCGGGGCGGCACCGTCTCTCCGGGCAGGCTGGCCCCCTGCCGGGTGGGGGTCGTTGGCCTGAAGGGTGAGGGCCTCCTGGCCGCGTGTCCGGCCCGGACCGGGTGGCCGGGGAATGCCTGGGTCGCGGTCCGCGGGATCCCTGGCTGCTTCTTCCCGCGCCGTGGGGGCCCCGCCCACGGGGCGGTGGGTTGCCTCCCTCCTGCTTCTCCCCTCTGTGGGGTTGCCGGTGGCCCGGACTCTTCCGTGTCGGCCTCTGGTCTCGCGGGTGCTCCCCCCCTCCCCCACTATAGATACACTTCAGGTAGAGCTTTGTTTGGTTTATCACACACACCAGTGGTGGAGGGAGTTGGACGATCAAAGAGTGGTTGTCACGCGAGCGAGCCGTCTGTCAATCTCCCCCCCTTTCCTCCTGACAGGCAGCTGGCAGACAGCCAAGCCCTTGCGTGCAAGCCGGCAAGCCACATTAATTAAAGAATTTCATAATAGCAACAGCTGTTAAATATTGATGACTGCTGGCAGGCGCTCAAAAGGAAGGACACGGACACGGACACGGACACACACACACACACACACACACACACACACACACACACACACACACACACACACACACACACACACACACACACACACACACACACACACACACACACACACACACACACACACACACACACACACACACACACACACACACACACACACACACACACACACACACACACACACACACACACACACACACACACACACACACACACACACACACACACACACACACACACACACACACACAACCACACACGGGGGGGGTTAGGTAGCAGTAGCGGAGCTTAGACTGCGATCAGATCTCAAGATTTAGGTCGATTGCTGTTGTTTTGGTTGGCTCCGTGCCGGTTTCGTGTTTTGTTTGTGGTTTTTTGTTGCAGATTTCCAGTGCATGCGTTTCCATGTGTTCCTGCTTCCTGGATTGGCAGTGGATGTCGTCACCGCCCCCCCCCCCCCCCCCAAAAAAAAAACAAAAAAAAAAACACTGGGTTTGTATGTGTATATTTATGCATGTGTACGCATATGTATATATATTAAATATAGTAAAAATGCACATGTGTATGCTTTTGGTTTCTACCGCCATGGTATCAAAAAAAAACCTGTGTGTGTGTGTGTGTGTGTGTGTGTGTGAGAGAGAGATCCACCTTGTGTCTGCTTCTCCACCCAGTTGTTTATTCTGATCCTGGCTTCTTGATGGCTGGTTATGAAGTCCACAGACTCCAGCTCTGCATCGTAATTTTTCCTGGTTTGTGTTAAGAACTCCTGAAATTTTTAATGACATTATCCTTCAGTACCGAGTCCATTCGTCTGTAAAACTGAACGATATTCCACACAGAAATGTTTCTTCCTGCTTAATTCACTCACACATTCAGTTTAAATGTCTCAGCTCAGGCTTCTGATTCTCAGTCTAATATGATACAAATACACAAAAGCTCACAAAGTCGCACCTTAATACACATGCAGAAACACGCTCACCTGCAGAAACTGGAAGGACTTCTCTCCATACAGCCTGTTGGCAACACTGAGCTCAAACGAGCCCCCTGACTTGTTGAGTCCACTCAGCAGTTGGTTAAACAGAGCGTGGACATCATCCTGACATTCCCGGGTGTTCAAGCACTGTGGAGAGCAGCAACTGATTAAAACTGCCCTTTAACAGTGTAACAAGCTCTGCTCTGAGTGTGAACTGCACCTCTGACATTTGCATTGCGGTGTTTCCTCTGGCTCCCAGCATCACCATCGCCAGGGCTGAGGAGATGCTGAAGGGAGAGAAGAAGATGTTTGCAGAGTTGTCGTCCTCACTCAGCTTTCTGAGCAAATCCAGGCAGAAGATGGCGTTGGCCTTGGTGAGAGGAGTGGGGGACGCCATCGAGTCTGATACACAGAAAAGAGACATTAAAACATTATTATCTCCCTATTATCTTCTTAGTAGATGGTCATTGTCTTTGCTAGAAAATGTATTTTACCCCACGGTTGTAACGGAGTGAGGTTTTGGACCCAAATACAGCACACAGATCACAGCGGTAGCTTGTCTGCTTCACTTTCTTTTCCACAACAGAGGCGAAGAGCAGGCAGGAATGCAGGACAAGGTCCAGGCAAAAATCAGTACCGGCAACGGGAAGTCGGAACAGAGAACGCTGGAGAGTCTTGCATCTAGATGGCAAAGAGACGATCTGGCAGTGAGAGTAACAGGGGGGAGCTTTTATACTGTCCTGATTGCTGAGGATCTGCAGCTGGGAGAGCAGGTGAAGGGAGTGAGTGACGAGGTGGGTGTGGCTGCAGATGGGGTGAGCAGGAGAGAGGGGAGTGGAAACGTACTGAAGGCTGGAGGACCAACCATGACAAAGGTTTGTAATCCTGGACATCATCCAGCATTACACTGTTGATGGAGATGGGTGTCAAAACAGATTTCCTCCTGCAGAATAAGTTAATTGACTTGATTTCTAACTGGGATATTACAAATAGTAGTAGTAGACGCAGATTGTTTCATTTATTTAAATTAAGACGTAGGACAGACACTTTAGGTTTAGGACAACAGAGATCTGGGAGTCATCTCACAAAAACAAGGTGGTATCGACGGTCAGGTGACTGATAATGTATTTACCTGCAACTCTAATACCATTCAGAGAACTGTGATGTAGGTGGTAAGAATAAGGATTTAGCCGAGTGGTGTAAGGAGGAGGCTTGACGCAAATCTTCACCTCGTGCTGGATTTTATTTCAGCCACCATTATCAAGTTGTGCAGGTGTGGATTGTGAAAGTTAGTTAACAAAACAACAACCAAACTAAATTACAAAAAGTTCAAAAACAACTGAAGGAAAGATCTCAAACAATTGCACTAGGTCCTTAGCTACGGGCTCCAGCACTGAGATCCCTCTCCAGCCCCAACTGCACCTCTGGAGAGCAAGCTCTTACTCCTTTATACTGGCATTACATGTGAACCTATAACATCCTATAAACATCCCAACATTAAAATATTAAAATTCAGTATAAGCATAGAACATCTTACAACATTTTCTACCACCAGCACTGAACCTTTTTATGTTACAACTCATACATGCTACATCTTACACAACTCTGCCATCTACTGGCTTACTTACAACATCAAACAGCTGCATTGTTAATATATTTATCTCATTAATATATACATACGGTATATACGATTACACATACATATATATACACATACAAACCCAGTTTTTTTTTGTTTGTTTTTTATTGGGAAGGGGGGGGTGACATCCGCTGCTAATCTAAAATGTTCAGGAATAGGAGGCAATGGCTTTTGGTCCTTCAAATCATTGAAGTTTTAAAGAAATTCAAGGATTTCCAAAACCTGAGGCCCAAATCTTGAAAGACTTCCAGCATTTTGTGACGTTACTACTTCAGCATAATTTCAGTTACAGACAACATTCAAACTTTAAACAGTCTTAAAACTTTTAACTTTTGATTCAGATTCTTAAAATCTGTTTTAGTTTTTGAAATATTAACTTTTAAAATGTATGAATGCAGTGTTTATATTGGATTTAAATGGCAGAGCCTTCAGACATCCTTGAGAAACCTTGCTGTCCACCACCACAAATACAACCAGAACCACCACAAATACAACCAGAACCACCCTGAATACAACCAGAACCACCCTGAATACAACCAGAACCACCCTGAATACAACCAGAACCACCCTGAATACAACCAGAACCACCCTGAATACAACCAGAACCACCACAAATACAACCAGAACCACCCTGAATACAACCAGAACCACCACAAATACAACCAGAACCACCCTGAATACAACCAGAACCACCACAAATACAACCAGAACCACCCTGAATACAACCAGAACCACCACAAATACAACCAGAACCACCCTGAATACAAGTAGAACCACCCTGAATGCAACCAGAACCACCCTGAATACAACCAGAACCACCACAAATACGACCAGAACCACCACAAATACAACCAGAACCACCCTGAATACAACCAGAACCACCCTGAATACAAGTAGAACCACCCTGAATACAACCAGAACCACCCTGAATACAACCAGAACCACCCTGAATACAACCAGAACCACCCTGAATACAAGTAGAACCACCTTGAATACAACCAGAACCACCCTGAATACAACCAGAACCACCCTGAATACAAGTAGAACCACCCTGAATACAACCAGAACCACCCTGAATACAACCAGAACCACCCTGAATACAACCAGAACCACCCTGAATACAAGTAGAACCACCCTGAATACAACCAGAACCACCCTGAATACAACCAGAACCACCACAAATACAACCAGAACCACCCTGAATACAACCAGAACCACCCTGAATACAACCAGAACCACCCTGAATACAAGTGTAATACCAACAAAGTTGACGTTTACATCGTCCGGACATCTACTTGTTTTCAGGCCGTGTGATAAAAAATACACATCTTTTACAGAATGGATCAAAGAAGTAACAGATGAGACAACTTCTCTTTTGAATTACAGGAAAATTCAAAGCAGTCAGGTGTATTTGTCACCGTCTTCAGCTCTTGCGGCAGTTTGACCTGGGCCTTCTGCTGCATCTGCATCTGCAGTCCTCCTGCAGGCTGAGACTGGTCCGTCTCAGTGAAGCAGAGAACCTGCAAGTTGTAGAGGTCGCTGTTAAGCTAGAAATCATTTCTCTGCAGTCATGATTAGTTTTGTTGTCTTGTTTACCTCATTAAACCTCATATTGACTCTTTTTATTAAATATTTCAAATGACTACAATCAAAACAATGTGATGCACTTTTAAAACAAAAAATCAACAACTCAGTGCACTCTGATGTTGTCTCTGAACTGAGAGCATTGTTAATGAAACTATGTGCTATTTTTTGCTATGATGGGAAATTGAAGTTATTTTGGGGTTTTGAGCTCTTTTCCTTTCTTTATTTTGCTATGATAGGATATTTGAGTTTACTGATAATTCATTTCAAAGTCGTGAGCTTTGCTCTTTTGTATTTGCTGTAACCAATGTAAGGTACCAGTAAAAGGGGTAGGTATATATAAGCCTTGCTTCTACCTACACCCTTTCGGTTACAAATGTACCGAAATAAATAAACATTCATTCATTCACAATACACCTGTCATACTGATGTATTGATGATGCCATTTCTCACGCAGGTGCTGTATTCCTGTTGGCTGGAGGTGGAGATTGTATCGCACCACAAGGGAGAGTGCATGTACAGTTAGTCAGTTCTCTTAAGAAAAATGCTGCTGCAAGTTCAAGCACGACCACATGCTGCTGCTCCCTTTTCTTATCAGAATGACGTCTCAGGCCTTTCCAGTGAATTTCTTTCTGGTTGTGCAGTGTTCTGCTGGGAAAACCTGCAGGCTGTCTGTCACATGAATGTTATTTTGGCACTAAGCACCCACATGGCAACACCTTTTCCATAAGGTAGTCACCTCTTCCTGTGGGTCATCAGTGCCCCTCAACAAATTTATAGGAAATGTGTAAAAAACACAAATCTGAGGTGTATGACAGGGGTCTCAGGAGCTTCATCTTATGCGATGCAGCAACACTGTCGTCACTGCTGCAGCTCTGCTGCACAACAGTTTGTTCACAAATTGAGTATGTGACAATGTGTTTTCAACCATCAGAGAAGTAAAATTTTGTCTCATCAAAAGCGTCCTCCATGCCCATGCTGGTCAGGACTGTTCAGGTCATACGTCTCCTCCAGCTTGAATCGTGGCAGACTCACCCTGACCTGCGTCACAGTCAGCTCACCTGTCCACTCCATGAATTTCTCATAGGTCAGCTGTTTCTCCAGCTGAGAGGAGAAGGTGTCAATGAATAAATGAATCAGTGTGCATTCATGAATTTAAATTATTGTGTTTTAGACTCCTACCTTCTCCAGACCCGTTGTATTGTCTATATCTTTGGGTAAGAAGATCAGCATGCTCCAGGATCTGTCCAGCAGTGGGAGTCAAACATTGCAGCAAAGCAAATATGAGGGATTTAATAGATTTCTCCCTTATGAAAGAAGCACCAGAACAATGGTATTTAATGTATTTTCACCCGAATGCATAAGAATATAAATCAATAACTCAAAATTCTAACCCTGAAATCTAAAATGGTCTCAATCTTCCATACCAGATTCCTATCATGTTAAACATCTGATCTGAAATATCTGAAAACTGATGCAGATTTGTATTACAATTAAACAATCCAATAGAAAGCAACAATTGTACCAAACAGATCTGTCAGATCTGCAGGGTCTGTACCTAATTTTAAGATCTCTTGCTTGTGTTGTTCTCTCAGATGTAAGTTGCTTTGACTAAAAGCGTCTGCTAAATGACAGTAGTAGTAGTACTGTAGTAGTAGTAGTAATAATAGTAAAAGTAGTTGTCTTCTATTTTGATTCAGAAACAGAGTTGAAGAGATTTACTTTTTAGATGCATCATCTTCTCCAACTCAAGATGGTCTTAGACAACAGGACCTAAAATAGAGTTTTATTTTACTCAGACAACATTTCTATGTTTTATTGAACTTTATATATTTTTGGCAGTTCATCTATCTTCAGGTGAATCAGTTCTCAAGAGGCTGCAACAGTTGGGAGGGGTAACAGTACAGCATGACGGTGCCTCTACAAGATTTACTTCAGTTCACCCCCCCATGCTACGGAAACTCAGGAGTTTTGCCAAAGTGTACTGTAACTGACAACTTTCCTTGATCTAAATCTGAGTTCAAACACGAGGGCGTTCAGAAGTGCTCACGGCACCAGGACACCCTGGACTGCAGTTAATTCACAGACAGATGGTCAGGTTTGCAGCTGTATATTGTTGACGTGGAAGTTGTGTTAGAAGATTGTGGAGACCTGGGAAAGGGACTTTTGATCTCTGATTGGGATGGCTCTGAAAGCACACCAGCTAAATCTGGAAAATGTTTGTTGTTTCCTCACTAATACAGATTCTAAGACAATATAGAAAGGACTGTTACTGTCTTGTCTTCAGTCCTGCCCTTTGGCCAGATCATCATCGCAAATGAGAATTTGGTTCTCAACTGGTTCAATGAAAGTTAACTAAATAAAACTAAAATAGCTTGCGTAAAGCAGAAGTTCATCATTCCTTTATTGTTGTGCTGTTAGAAATGACACACGATGATAGTCATTTTAATTAAAGATAAATGATGAAGATAAAAATAAATATCAATGTGAAGAAAATAAAATCAGGATTATAATGTAAATCATATTAAAAATGTAACAATAAAATCTAATTAACCAAATAAAGAAAAACACATTAACTAAGAAATGAAACAATTGTTTTATTTTTAAATGAGAGCATTACATTAGTACATTAAGGGCCAAATCCACAAAAGGATTGCGTGGCTTTTGCGGCCGCTAAACCGGTGCTAATGAACCGCGGTGAAGTTAGTTTTACGTTGGATATTCGTTGGATATTCGACAGACATTCGCTCTGGGTAAACCTCCAGGGCGGCTCTGCGCTCTGGCGGCGCTGCGCTCTGGGTAAACCTGTCATGGGTCCAGGGCGGCTCTGCGCGGCTCTGAGCGAACATTTCCAATGCGCACGTATTACAGACTTTACAGTAAACACAGGCACGCAGAAAAGGGCTGAAGCAAAATGTAGGTGAGATATAAGCATAGATACTGTGTTTAGAGTTGATTAGGACGTAACAAGCTATATTTATTAAATATCATAATGTACAAAAATTATGAATATATTTGAAATAAAAATAAAGAGGCGTATCTTATGCAGCCATGCAGAGTAGTACTATAATCCAACACTGATTTTGAGTCAATAAACCAAATTACCTGGAAGCTATTGAGCTAAAAGGCTAATATTGTATATGAAATACTCCTCTATACATATAAATATTAATAAAAGTTATGAACAGATTTGAAATATGAAACCAGGGGGCGTATCTCATGCAACCCGAGTAGTACTATGATCCAACACTGATTTTAAGTCAATAAACCAAATTACCTGGAAGCTATTGAGCTAAAATGCTAATATTGTACATGAAATCCCCCTCTATACATATAAATATTAATAAAAATTATGAACAGATTTGAAATTAAAAATCAAGAGGCGTATCTCATGCAACCCGAGTAGTACTATGATCCAACACTGATTTTGAGTCAATTGACCAAATTACCTGGAAGCTATTGAGCTAAAATGCTAATATTGTACATGAAATCCCCCTCTATACATATAAATATTAATAAAAATTATGAACAGATTTGAAATATGAAACCAGGGGGCGTATCTCATGCAACCCGAGTAGTACTATGATCCAACACTGATTTTGAGCCAATTAACCAAATTACCTGGAAGCTATTGAGCTAAAATGCTAATATTGTATATGAAATACCCCTCTATACATATAAATATTAATAAAAATTATGAACAGATTTGAAATATGAAACCAGGGGGCGTATCTCATGCAACCAGAGTAGTACTATGATCCAACACTGATTTTGAGTCAATAAACCAAATGACCTGGAAGCTATTGAGCTAAAATGCTAATATTGTATATGAAATACCCCTCTATACATATGAATATTAATAAAAATTATGAACAGAATTTAAATATGAAACCAGGGGGCGTATCTCATGCAACCAGAGTAGTACTATGATCCAACACTGATTTTGAGTCAATAAACCAAATGACCTGGAAGCTATTGAGCTAAAATGCTAATATTGTACATGAAATCCCCCTCTATAGATATAAATATTAATAAAAATTATGAACAGATTTGAAATATGAAACCAGGGGGCGTATCTCATGCAACCCGAGTAGTACTATGATCCAACACTGATTTTGAGCCAATTAACCAAATTACCTGGAAGATATTGAGCTAAAATGCTAATATTGTACATGAAATCCCCCTCTATACATATAAATATTAATAAAAATTATGAACAGATTTGAAATATGAAACCAGGGGGCGTATCTCATGCAACCCGAGTAGTACTATGATCCAACACTGATTTTGAGCCAATTAACCAAATTACCTGGAAGCTATTGAGCTAAAATGCTAATATTGTATATGAAATACCCCTCTATACATATAAATATTAATAAAAATTATGAACAGATTTGAAATATGAAACCAGGGGGCGTATCTCATGCAACCCGAGTAGTACTATGATCCAACACTGATTTTAAGTCAATAAACCAAATTACCTGGAAGCTATTGAGCTAAAATGCTAATATTGTACATGAAATCCCCCTCTATACATATAAATATTAATAAAAATTATGAACAGATTTGAAATATGAAACCAGGGGCGTATCGCATGCAACCCGAGTAGTACTATGATCCAACACTGATTTTGAGCCAATTAACCAAATTACCTGGAAGCTATTGAGCTAAAATGCTAATATTGTATATGAAATACCCCTCTATACATATAAATATTAATAAAAATTATGAACAGATTTGAAATATGAAACCAGGGGGCGTATCTCATGCAACCCGAGTAGTACTATGATCCAACACTGATTTTGAGCCAATTAACCAAATTACCTGGAAGATATTGAGCTAAAATGCTAATATTGTACATGAAATCCCCCTCTATACATATAAATATTAATACAAATTATGAACAGATTTGAAATATGAAACCAGGGGGCGTATCTCATGCAACCAGAGTAGTACTATGATCCAACACTGATTTTGAGTCAATAAACCAAATGACCTGGAAGCTATTGAGCTAAAATGCTAATATTGTATATGAAATACCCCTCTATACATATAAATATTAATAAAAATTATGAACAGAATTTAAATATGAAACCAGGGGGCGTATCTCATGCAACCAGAGTAGTACTATGATCCAACACTGATTTTGAGTCAATAAACCAAATGACCTGGAAGCTATTGAGCTAAAATGCTAATATTGTACATGAAATCCCCCTCTATAGATATAAATATTAATAAAAATTATGAACAGATTTGAAATATGAAACCAGGGGGCGTATCTCATGCAACCCGAGTAGTACTATGATCCAACACTGATTTTGAGCCAATTAACCAAATTACCTGGAAGATATTGAGCTAAAATGCTAATATTGTACATGAAATCCCCCTCTATACATATAAATATTAATAAAAATTATGAACAGATTTGAAATATGAAACCAGGGGGCGTATCTCATGCAACCCGAGTAGTACTATGATCCAACACTGATTTTGAGCCAATTAACCAAATTACCTGGAAGCTATTGAGCTAAAATGCTAATATTGTATATGAAATACCCCTCTATACATATAAATATTAATAAAAATTATGAACAGATTTGAAATATGAAACCAGGGGGCGTATCTCATGCAACCCGAGTAGTACTATGATCCAACACTGATTTTAAGTCAATAAACCAAATTACCTGGAAGCTATTGAGCTAAAATGCTAATATTGTACATGAAATCCCCCTCTATACATATAAATATTAATAAAAATTATGAACAGATTTGAAATATGAAACCAGGGGCGTATCGCATGCAACCCGAGTAGTACTATGATCCAACACTGATTTTGAGCCAATTAACCAAATTACCTGGAAGCTATTGAGCTAAAATGCTAATATTGTATATGAAATACCCCTCTATACATATAAATATTAATAAAAATTATGAACAGATTTGAAATATGAAACCAGGGGGCGTATCTCATGCAACCCGAGTAGTACTATGATCCAACACTGATTTTGAGCCAATTAACCAAATTACCTGGAAGATATTGAGCTAAAATGCTAATATTGTACATGAAATCCCCCTCTATACATATAAATATTAATAAAAATTATGAACAGATTTGAAATATGAAACCAGCATCAACTCTTGTTTTAGCGACTTGTTAGCAGATTCAATTTTATCTGCGGAGACATGCATCGTGGTATCATCCGCGTAGATCACCATATTCGCATTTTTAAGTACATATGGCATGTTGTTAACAAAGATGGAATAGAGTAGAGGTCCGAGGCAACTCCCTTGTGGAATACCACTTTCCAGTGTTACAGTGTTTGAAAGAGAACCATTAAACATTACGCATTGTTTTCTGTTTGACAAGTAACTTCTCATAAAATCAATTCAATTCAATTTTATTTATATAGCGTCTAATACAACAGATGTTATCTCTAGACGCTCTCCAGAGATCCAGAACATGAACATAAACATAAACATAAACATAAACCCCCGAGCAATTATTACATAAACAATGGCAGGTAAAAACTCCCATAGTGGGAGGAAAGCCTTAAGCCAAACAGTGGCAAGGAACTTGAGCAGGACCAGGCTCATAAGGGGGGACCCTCCTGCCGAAGGCCAGACTGGGGGAGTCAGGGAAGTCAGCAGCACACAGCAGTCATGTGGAAGCAGCAACGGGATGACCAGAGGGGGGGGACGTCACCAGCACACAGCAGACATCCACATAGGCAGGTGAAAGCAGCAATGGGATGACTGGGGATGGGGGGGGGGAGAGAAGAGAAGAGAGAAGAGAGGAAGGGAAAAGGAGAGGAGAAGAAGGGTGAGAGGCACCGCCCAGTGGATCATGTCGGTCCCCCCTGCAGCATAGGCCTATAGCAGCATATCTACCACCAAGCTATATTTGAGACTAACTATTATAGTCTTGTTCTATAGCTGCAACTATGACTACTGACTCTAACACACTAGAGTTTACACTACCTGGAGATTTACCAACACCAGCTAGAGGTTTACTAAACACTAACTATAGGCTTTACTAAACAGAAAGGTTTTAAGTTTAGTTTTAAAGGTGGAGGTGGTGTCAGCCTCCTTAACCCAGATTGGAAGTTGGTTCCATAGTAATGCCCCTGATAGCTTTATCAAGTTTTTAAAGGTGCCATTTTAGTCCTCAGTGCTTAGAATTTCAGAAAAGTAAATGTTCCGGAGAGGAAATAATAGGGTTAAAAAAGTAGTATAGTACCACTCTGGGTACATGAGATAAGCCTCCTGGTTTCATAATTCAAATCTTTTCACAATTTTTATTAATTTTTATATGTAAATATTAGGCTTTTAGCTCAATAGCTTCCAGGTAATTTGGTCAATTGGCTCAAAATCGGTGTTGGATCATAGTACTACTCGGGTTGCATGGGATACGCCCCCTGGTTTCATATTTCAAATCTGTTCATATTTTTTATTAATATTCATATGTATTGAGGGGTATTTCATGTACAATATTAGCATTTTAGCTCAATAGCTTCCAGGTAATTTGGTCAATTGACTCAAAATCAGTGTTGGATCATAGTACCACTCTGGCTGCATGAGATACGCCTCTTGATTTTTAATTTCAAATCTTTTCATAATTTTAATTCATTTTTATATGGAAATAATATCGTTTTAGATCAATAGCTTCCAGGTAATTTGTTCAATTGGCTCAAAATCAGTGTTGGATCATAGTACTACTCGGGTTGTATGAGATACGCCCCCTGGTTTCATATTTCAAATCTGTTCATAATTTGTATTAATATTTATATGTATTGAGGGGGATTTCATATACAATATTATCATTTTAGCTCAATAGCTTCCAGGTAATTTGGTTTATTGACTTAAAATCAGTGTTGGATCATAGTACTACTCGGGTTGCATGAGATACGCCCCCTGGTTTCATATTTCAAATCTGTTCATAATTTGTATTAATATTTATATGTATTGAGGGGTATTTCATATACAATATTATCATTTTAGCTCAATAGCTTCCAGGTAATTTGGTTTATTGACTTAAAATCAGTGTTGGATCCTAGTACTACTCGGGTTGCATGAGATACGCCCCCTGGTTTCATATTTCAAATCTGTTCATAATTTGTATTAATATTTATATGTATAGAGGGGTATTTCATATACAATATTAGCATTTTAGCTCAATAGCTTCCAGGTAATTTGGTTAATTGGCTCAAAATCAGTGTTGGATCATAGTACTACTCGGGTTGTATGAGATACGCCCCCTGGTTTCATATTTCAAATCTGTTCATAATTTGTATTAATATTTATATGTATTGAGGGGTATTTCATATACAATATTATCATTTTAGCTCAATAGCTTCCAGGTAATTTGGTTTATTGACTTAAAATCAGTGTTGGATCATAGTACTACTCGGGTTGCATGAGATACGCCCCCTGGTTTCATATTTCAAATCTGTTCATAATTTGTATTAATATTTATATGTATAGAGGGGGATTTCATGTACAATATTAGCATTTTAGCTCAATAGCTTCCAGGTAATTTGGTTTATTGACTTAAAATCAGTGTTGGATCATAGTACTACTCGGGTCGCATGAGATACGCCCCCTGGTTTCATATTTCAAATCTGTTCATAATTTTTATTAATATTTATATGTATAGAGGGGGATTTCATGTACAATATTAGCATTTTATCTCAATAGCTTCCAGGTAATTTGGTTTATTGACTTAAAATCAGTGTTGGATCATAGTACTACTCGGGTTGCATGAAATACGCCCCCTGGTTTCATATTTCAAATCTGTTCATAATTTGTATTAATATTTATATGTATTGAGGGGTATTTCATATACAATATTAGCATTTTAGCTCAATAGCGTCCAGGTAATTTGGTTAATTGGCTCAAAATCAGTGTTGGATCATAGTACTACTCGGGTTGCATGAGATACGCCCCCTGGTTTCATATTTCAAATCTGTTCATAATTTGTATTAATATTTATATGTATTGAGGGGTATTTCATATACAATATTAGCATTTTAGCTCAATAGCTTCCAGGTAATTTGGTTTATTGACTCAAAATCAGTGTTGGATCATAGTACTACTCTGGTTGCATGAGATACGCCCCCTGGTTTCATATTTCAAATCTGTTCATAATTTGTATTAATATTTATATGTATTGAGGGGTATTTCATATACAATATTATCATTTTAGCTCAATAGCTTCCAGGTAATTTGGTTTATTGACTTAAAATCAGTGTTGGATCATAGTACTACTCGGGTCGCATGAGATACGCCCCCTGGTTTCATATTTCAAATCTGTTCATAATTTTTATTAATATTTATATGTATAGAGGGGTATTTCATATACAATATTAGCATTTTAGCTCAATATCTTCCAGGTAATATGGTTAATTGGCTCAAAATCAGTGTTGGATCATAGTACTACTCGGGTTGTATGAGATACGCCCCCTGGTTTCATATTTCAAATCTGTTCATAATTTGTATTAATATTCATATGTATTGAGGGGTATTTCATATACAATATTATCATTTTAGCTCAATAGCTTCCAGGTAATTTGGTTTATTGACTTAAAATCAGTGTTGGATCATAGTACTACTCGGGTTGCATGAGATACGCCCCCTGGTTTCATATTTCAGATCTGTTCATAATTTTAATTAATATTTATATGTATAGAGGGGTATTTCATATACAATATTAGCATTTTAGCTCAATAGCTTCCAGGTAATTTGGTTAATTGGCTCAAAATCAGTGTTGGATCATAGTACTACTCGGGTTGTATGAGATACGCCCCCTGGTTTCATATTTCAAATCTGTTCATAATTTGTATTAATATTTATATGTATTGAGGGGTATTTCATATACAATATTATCATTTTAGCTCAATAGCTTCCAGGTAATTTGGTTTATTGACTTAAAATCAGTGTTGGATCATAGTACTACTCGGGTTGCATGAGATACGCCCCCTGGTTTCATATTTCAAATCTGTTCATAATTTGTATTAATATTTATATGTATAGAGGGGGATTTCATGTACAATATTAGCATTTTAGCTCAATAGCTTCCAGGTAATTTGGTTTATTGACTTAAAATCAGTGTTGGATCATAGTACTACTCGGGTCGCATGAGATACGCCCCCTGGTTTCATATTTCAAATCTGTTCATAATTTTTATTAATATTTATATGTATAGAGGGGGATTTCATGTACAATATTAGCATTTTATCTCAATAGCTTCCAGGTAATTTGGTTTATTGACTTAAAATCAGTGTTGGATCATAGTACTACTCGGGTTGCATGAGATACGCCCCCTGGTTTCATATTTCAAATCTGTTCATAATTTGTATTAATATTTATATGTATTGAGGGGTATTTCATATACAATATTAGCATTTTAGCTCAATAGCTTCCAGGTAATTTAGTCAATTGACTCAAAATCAGTGTTGGATCATAGTACTACTCGGGTTGCATGAGATACGCCTCTTGACTTTTAATTTCAAATCTGTTCATAATTTTTATTAATATTTATATGTATAGAGGGGTATTTCATATACAATATTAGCATTTTAGCTCAATAGCGTCCAGGTAATTTGGTTAATTGGCTCAAAATCAGTGTTGGATCATAGTACTACTCGGGTTGCATGAGATACGCCCCCTGGTTTCATATTTCAAATCTGTTCATAATTTGTATTAATATTTATATGTATTGAGGGGTATTTCATATACAATATTAGCATTTTAGCTCATTATCTTCCAGGTAATATGGTTAATTGGCTCAAAATCAGTGTTGGATCATAGTACTACTCGGGTTGTATGAGATACGCCCCCTGGTTTCATATTTCAAATCTGTTCATAATTTGTATTAATATTTATATGTATTGAGGGGTATTTCATATACAATATTATCATTTTAGCTCAATAGCTTCCAGGTAATTTGGTTTATTGACTTAAAATCAGTGTTGGATCATAGTACTACTCGGGTTGCATGAGATACGCCCCCTGGTTTCATATTTCAGATCTGTTCATAATTTTAATTAATATTTATATGTATAGAGGGGTATTTCATATACAATATTAGCATTTTAGCTCAATAGCTTCCAGGTAATTTGGTTAATTGGCTCAAAATCAGTGTTGGATCATAGTACTACTCGGGTTGTATGAGATACGCCCCCTGGTTTCATATTTCAAATCTGTTCATAATTTGTATTAATATTTATATGTATTGAGGGGTATTTCATATACAATATTATCATTTTAGCTCAATAGCTTCCAGGTAATTTGGTTTATTGACTTAAAATCAGTGTTGGATCATAGTACTACTCGGGTTGCATGAGATACGCCCCCTGGTTTCATATTTCAAATCTGTTCATAATTTGTATTAATATTTATATGTATAGAGGGGGATTTCATGTACAATATTAGCATTTTAGCTCAATAGCTTCCAGGTAATTTGGTTTATTGACTTAAAATCAGTGTTGGATCATAGTACTACTCGGGTCGCATGAGATACGCCCCCTGGTTTCATATTTCAAATCTGTTCATAATTTTTATTAATATTTATATGTATAGAGGGGGATTTCATGTACAATATTAGCATTTTATCTCAATAGCTTCCAGGTAATTTGGTTTATTGACTTAAAATCAGTGTTGGATCATAGTACTACTCGGGTTGCATGAGATACGCCCCCTGGTTTCATATTTCAAATCTGTTCATAATTTGTATTAATATTTATATGTATTGAGGGGTATTTCATATACAATATTATCATTTTAGCTCAATAGCTTCCAGGTAATTTGGTTTATTGACTTAAAATCAGTGTTGGATCATAGTACTACTCGGGTTGCATGAGATACGCCCCCTGGTTTCATATTTCAAATCTGTTCATAATTTGTATTAATATTTATATGTATAGAGGGGGATTTCATGTACAATATTAGCATTTTAGCTCAATAGCTTCCAGGTAATTTGGTTTATTGACTTAAAATCAGTGTTGGATCATAGTACTACTCGGGTCGCATGAGATACGCCCCCTGGTTTCATATTTCAAATCTGTTCATAATTTTTATTAATATTTATATGTATAGAGGGGGATTTCATGTACAATATTAGCATTTTATCTCAATAGCTTCCAGGTAATTTGGTTTATTGACTTAAAATCAGTGTTGGATCATAGTACTACTCGGGTTGCATGAGATACGCCCCCTGGTTTCATATTTCAAATCTGTTCATAATTTGTATTAATATTTATATGTATTGAGGGGTATTTCATATACAATATTAGCATTTTAGCTCAATAGCTTCCAGGTAATTTAGTCAATTGACTCAAAATCAGTGTTGGATCATAGTACTACTCGGGTTGCATGAGATACGCCTCTTGACTTTTAATTTCAAATCTGTTCATAATTTTTATTAATATTTATATGTATAGAGGGGTATTTCATATACAATATTAGCATTTTAGCTCAATAGCTTCCAGGTAATTTGGTTTATTGACTTAAAATCAGTGTTGGATCATAGTACTACTCGGGTTACATGAGATACGCCCCCTGGTTTCATATTTCAAATCTGTTCATAATTTGTATTAATATTTATATGTATAGAGGGGGATTTCATGTACAATATTAGCATTTTAGCTCAATAGCTTCCAGGTAATTTGGTTTATTGACTTAAAATCAGTGATGGATCATAGTACTACTCGGGTCGCATGAGATACACCCCCTGGTTTCATATTTCAAATCTGTTCATAATTTTTATTAATATTTATATGTATTGAGGGGTATTTCATATACAATATTAGCATTTTAGCTCAATAGCTTCCAGGTAATTTGGTTTATTGACTTAAAATCAGTGTTGGATCATAGTACTACTCGGGTCGCATGAGATACGCCCCCTGGTTTCATATTTCAAATCTGTTCATAATTTTTATTAATATTTATATGTATTGAGGGGTATTTCATATACAATATTAGCATTTTAGCTCAATAGCTTCCAGGTAATTTGGTTTATTGACTTAAAATCAGTGTTGGATCATAGTACTACTCGGGTTACATGAGATACGCCCCCTGGTTTCATATTTCAAATCTGTTCATAATTTGTACTAATATTTATATGTATAGAGGGGGATTTCATGTACAATATTAGCATTTTAGCTCAATAGCTTCCAGGTAATTTGGTTTATTGACTTAAAATCAGTGTTGGATCATAGTACTACTCGGGTCGCATGAGATACACCCCCTGGTTTCATATTTCAAATCTGTTCATAATTGTTATTAATATTTATATGTATTGAGGGGTATTTCATATACAATATTAGCATTTTAGCTCAATAGCTTCCAGGTAATTTGGTCAATTGACTCAAAATCAGTGTTGGATCATAGTACCACTCTGGCTGCATGAGATACGCCTCTTGATTTTTAATTTCAAATCTTTTCATAATTTTAATTAATTTTTATATGGAAATAATATCATTTTAGCTCAATAGCTTCCAGGTAATTTGGTCAATTGGCTCAAAATCAGTGTTGGATCATAGTACTACTCGGGTTGCATGAGATACGCCCCCTGGATTCATATTTCAAATCTGTTGATAATTTTTATTAATATCTATATGTAGGCTATAGAGGGGGATTTCATTTACAATATTAGCATTTTAGCTCAATAGCTTCCAGGTAATTTGGTCAATTGGCTCAAAATCAGTGTTGGATCATGGTACTACTCTGGCTGCATGAGATACGCCCCTTGGTTTCATATTTCAAATCTGTTCATAACTTGTATTAATATTTATATGTATAGAGGAGTATTTCATATACAATATTAGCCTTTTAGTTCAATAGCTTCCAGGTAATTTGGTTTATTGACTCAAAATCAGTGTTGCATTATAGTACTACTCTGGCTGCATAAGATACGCCTCTTTATTTTTATTTCAAATATATTCATAATTTTTGTACATTATGATATTTAATAAATATAGCTTGTTACGTCCTAATCAACTCTAAACACAGTATCTATGCTTATATCTCACCTACATTTTGAAAACATGAAGTCAGGACAGCTTCAGCCCTTTTCTGCGTGCCTGTGTTTACTGTAAAGTCTGTAATACGTGCGCATTGGAAATGTTCGCTCAGAGCCGCGCAGAGCCGCCCTGGACCCATAACAGGTTTACCCAGAGCGCAGCGCCGCCAGAGCGCAGAGCCGCCCTGGAGGTTTACCCAGAGCGAATGTCTGTCGAATATCCAACGAATATCCAACGTAAAACTAACTTCACCGCGGTTGCAAACGAGACAAAAAGAGAGCGTCTAATTCACAAAGCACCCGCAAAGGGCGAATTGCTCCACAAACTGCGCTGCCAAGCAAATAGTGGCAGTCTGCGCCGGTGCCATTTGCATGCATGCAAATTAGGTAATATTCATACATTCGGCGCAAAATTGCCCCCTTTCTATGCAAATAAGCCTCATTGCAAAAAGCGCCTAATTCACAAAGGCCAGCGGTATTTGCCACACGCAAAAATAGTGGAGCAAATACCGTGTTTCAGATATGGAGCTAGAACAGTCTCATAATTCACAAATGCACAGGACAAGTTTTACAAATGCACGGACCGATTTGCAAATACACACACCGTTTCACACGTGCACAGGACAAGTTTTACAAATGCACAGAACGATTTGCAAATACACACACCGTTTCACAATGCACAGAACAATTCACACGTGCGTAGGACAAGATACACAAATGTATTTTTGATGCACACACAAATATAACCTGATTTACAAAGGTTTTTTTGTCTGTGAGCTGCGCTGGATTTGTGTGTGAGTTTTGAGACTCCCCTGACGTGACTCGATGCACAAATAGGTTTTTTTTAACACGGAAGGATCTGCAACCAATCAGATTAAAGGGGCGGATACACCTGCTGTTTGAACTGCGTTAGCGCTGTTCACATAGAAAAGTGATTAATATTTCAAGTTGGTGCAGTAAAGATAAAAAAACAGTTACAGGAGATAAAAAATAAATAAACAGGATGGAGAGGAGATCACTGCTGCTTTTCTTGTGATCCCGGTAAATAAAACAGCGCGATCAGAGATGGTTTGTGGGGCTGTTCAACCAGAGCCGTCAGGAGACTGGAGAGCTCTTAGTCCTGCCGGTGCAGCAACTGATGATGAGAAACAGTGGAGATTTTTATATATTTGCTCTGTTTGGTTTCACGACGTATTACTGTCCCGCTGATTCAGCTCAGAACCAGACAGACCGCAGCAGAGGCTGCGCTGCCTGACGGGGACGAGCTGCAGCGCCAGGTGGAGCAGCAGCGCATGTCAGGAGATTAATTTACTGAAATATCTGGAGTAAAGTCGGTATCAGTCGACTGATAACCGAAGAACCTCTGTATCCAGCTCAGATGTTTGATGATCGGTGGACTAAACCCCGACAGCATCATCACCGCTGCATCTTCCCATGCACGACTCTATCTGCACCGGGACTGTGTTGATCTGCCACCGCTGTTTTGACACGTTTGTCTCTGTGTGGTGGCAACGTCACATCATAAATGTGAGGATAACAGCTGCTTGTTTCTGACCTCCACGTCTGGTCACTTGTGGTCAGCTGGTGTCTGACCGGGACCAGCGCCACTCGCGGCCAGAGCCAGAACGAGACTGCAGCAATATTCACCCCCGTCAACAGGCTCGTTCTCCTGAAAGACACCTGTAGTTCAAATACAGAAAAATCTCTGCTGTTTCTCATCATCAGTTGCTGCATCGGCAGGACTAAGAGTCTCCAGTCTCCCGACGGCTCTGGTTGAAGGGCCCGACAAACCATCTCCGATTGCGCTGTTTTCTTTAGATCACAACAAAAAATCAGAACAGTGATCTCCTCTTCATCCTTTATTTATCTTTTATCTCCTGTTGCTGTCTTTACTCCACCAACTCCAAATATTAATCACTTTTCTATGTGAACAGCGCTAACGCAGTTCAAACAGCAGGTGTATCCGCCCCTTTAATCTGATTGGTTTAGAGTAAATCGTCCCCCACGTGGGGTGCGCTCGATTGGCTGGAACAAATGAAGACATCTGATTGGTTGCAGATCCTTCCGTGTTAAAAAAAACCTATTTGTGCATCGAGTCACGTCAGGGGAGTCTCAAAACTCACACACAAATCCAGCGCAGCTCACAGACAAAAAAACATTTGTAAATCAGGTTATATTTGTGTGTGCATCAAAAATACATTTGTGAATCTTGTCCTGTGCACGTGTGAATTGTTCTGTGCACGTGTGAAACGGTGTGTGTATTTGCAAATCGGTCCGTGCATTTGTAAAACTTGTCCTGTGCATTTGTGAATTATGAGACTGTTCTAGCTCCATATTCAGAAGCGTATATTAAACTGCGTGCAAACTCCTCACTCCCCGTCTGTCTCTGTTTCTCTCTCTCTCTTCAATATCATTCAAGCCTGTGTGATACTGAATGATATTAAGGGTGAAATCTACAGTCAGACATGACTGTACACAGTCAGATCAAGTGGGGTTGTGGACTTATCTCGGATTTAAAATTAAAAATATCATCCATACAGTAGGGGCTGCTTTATTACAAACAATTCCACCATATAAACATAATCTAGAATGTGTGTGTTTAACAGCTGATCTGTAGGTGTGTGTAGCAAAACACAGAACATGAATTACCATCAGATCCTGATCTGGGACCTCTCTATAAAGCTTGCTTGCGCACAAAAATGGGCCTGAAAGATGCGGCGACGCGCACTGTACGGTGTGCGTCGCCGCGTAACCTACGCCGTATGCTCTGCGTCGATTTAAAGCGGAACCATAAATCAGCCTTGAACAGCACTGAGGGAGGAGGGAGGAGGGGGAACGGGGCTCCCGTCCCCTCTTCGCACAGTGTCTTGAGGATTTACAGGCTGATCCTACCGTTAGTTCTTAAACTGTAAAAAAAAAAAAAAACCGGGGGAGAGAGACAAAAGCATGAGTTTGAAAAGTGGGGGGGCATGTCCCCCCTGTTCCCAGTAGAAATTGCGCCCTTGCGCCTCACAGCATTTTATTTTCACTATTTTTTATTTCTGCAGTTTTCATTATGGACCAATCTGTGTGCTGAAATACGGAGAACACTGGAAACAGCTCCGCTCGACTCAAACAAGTGCAAATTGCACTCAGCTCCAAAACTTTATGGGCGTGTTTGCGCCGGTATATCATTAGAGCAAAATCTTTTGTGAATAGGACCTTAAAGCGGGGCAAATTGCGGGCGCAGATGCGGCGCACTTCACAGCGCTATTTGCGGGCGCAATCTATTCTTTGTGGATTTGGTAGTAAAGTAAATTGATATAATGCTTTTCAGACATTTGTCACAAAGTGCTTTACAGAATAAAAAAAAAAGGTTTAGAGCAATAAAATAAATGATAGAAAAAAAAGAAACTTAACAATGCAGTTTACATAAAAGCCTGTTTAAAAAAAGTAGGTTTTTAGGTGGCTTTTAAAAGAGCTCACAGACTCAATAGATCTAAGAGGTCCAGGCACAGCATTCCAAAGTTTAGCGGCCATAACCTTGAAAGCTCGGTCACCAGGGTGAGAAATGCCCAGGACTGACATAGGTAGGAGCACTGGGTGATAAAAATGGGGGGCGGGGGGGGAGGAGGAGAGAAAAAAAAACAAAAAAAAACAAACATGTATTATTGTGAGTACACTTTGGGGTAAATCCACAAAGAACAGATTGCGCCCGCAAATAGCGCTGTGAATTGCGCTGCATTAGCGCCCGCAATTTGCCCCGCTTTAAGGTCCTATTCACAAAAGATTTTGCTCTAATGATATACCGGCGCAAACACGCCCATAAAGTTTTGCGGCTGAGTGCAATTTGCACTTGTCTGAGTGAGCGGAGCTGTTTCCAGTGTTCTCCGTATTTCAGCACACAGATTGGTCCATAATGAAAACTGCAGAGAGCACAACAGCCTCAACTTTCACGTATTTGTACTTCTAGTATTTCGCATGTAGATAGATAGATAGATAGATAGATAGATAGATAGATAGATAGATAGATAGATAGATAGATAGATAGATAGATAGATAGATAGATAGATAGATAGATAGATAGATAGATAGATAGATAGATAGATAGATAGATAGATAGATAGATAGATAGATAGATAGATAGATAGAAAAGACCTCAGTGTCTGTATGACATAAGCTAATGAAATGTCAAATGTTAAGAGGCTGTGCGCATTTACGCACAAGGCACAGCACCATTAACACTGGATCGGGATCAGATCAGGATCTAATGGTAATTCATGTTCTTTGTTTTGCTACACGTATGAAAGCTGTATGTGTACACTGTATGAAAGCGATACGAAAACGGCCCCGCAGCCCCGCTTCACCCCCCCGCTCCCTCTCCTCCTCTCCCGTCTCCCCTCAGAGCTGCTCAGGGCGGGTTTATGGTTCTGCGTTCCTTTAACGCAGAGCCTACGGCGTAGATGCGCGTCGCCGCGTACCCTACGCCGTAGGCTCTGCGTCGTTTTAACGCGGGACCCTAATTTAGGCACCATACACCTGCACGTATGGGTTTCATGCGCAAGTAAAACTCATATGAAAAAAAATCTGAGTCCCTTTAGGGGCTCCGTGGGGCTCCCTAAACGCAGCCCCTCATTTGTTCTGTCCTAAAGTGTGAGGAGGTTCCCCGCATGTCACCACGGCAGCAGCAGCAGCAGCACCAGAGTCCTGACTGACTGAGCTTCACACACAGAGGGACACGATCAGCGCTATTTTAATTTATTATTTTATTATTTTAAGTCTGATATATGTTGTGATATGTGATGACATTATTAAACTGTTAAACACAAACACATTCTAGATTATGTTTATATGGTGGAATTGTTTGTAATAAAGCAGCCCCTACTGTATGGATGAATCCTGAGCTCCGTCCTGTTATTTTTATTTTTAAATCCGAGATAAGTCCACAACCCCACTTGATCTGACTGTCTACAGTCATGTCTGACTGTAGATTTCACCCTTAATATCATTCAGTATCACACAGGCTTGAATGACATTGAGAGAGAGAAACAGAGAGACGGGGAGTGAGGAGTTTGCGCGCAGTTTAATACACGCTTCTGAAAGACGGTATTTGCTCCACTATTTTTGCGTGTGGCAAATAGCCCTGGCCTTTGTGAATTAGGCGCTTTTTGCAATGAGGCTTATTTGCATAGAAAGGGGGCAATTTTGCGCCAAATTACCTAATTTGCATGCATGCAAATGGTACCGGCGCAGACTGCCACTATTTGCTTGGCAGCGCAGTTTGTGGAGCAATTCCCCCTTTGCGGGTGCTTTGTGAATTAGACGCTCTCTTTTTGTCTCATTTGCACCGGTTTAGCGGCCGCAAAAGCCGCGCAATCCTTTTGTGGATTTGGCCCTTTGTCTTTAAAGCAGAAACAGGTCTCCCGTGGTCTCGGTTTTACAGTTGAGCTTCAGTGTCTTCTACCTCCTCTTGTAGTTTTAACACTGACTCGCTCACACCGGGCAGCAGAAGCGCCCAGCAAAGAGAACGCTCATTGTGGCGTTGTGGCCAGGGGCGGGGCTTCAGGAGGGGCTGGAGGGGCGGCTGCCCCCGGGCCCGAGTCTCTAGGGGCCCGGGCTGGCTGTTGATGTTTTTTTTTTTTTTTTTTTTTTTTTTTTTATTTATTTTTATTTCATTTCATTTAGATGTGACGGTCGGGCCCTATCATATTTACAAGGGCCCAGTAATAAATAAGTAAATTTAAAAAAAAAGTTCAGTGAGTTTATGACGCTAGAGAGCAGAAATATTTCATTAAAGCGCTTATGTCCCACTCGCTGGTCCTCTCGCCACGATGCGCTTGTTGCGTTGAGGCACAGATATGGAGACATTATGAAGGCCCTTATCAAGCTATCCCTTACAAGTGACAAAAAAGATGAGCGTGATGAAGCAAGTGCCCTCAAGAATGCCATAAGCAAATTTTCATTCATATGTTTGGTCAACGTGCAGACCAAGATTTTGGAGGGCGTAAACGCTGCCTCGCAGCAAGCGAAAGACACTGATATCCTCAAAGCATCTACTCTACTGAAAAATGCTGTCAGTGTTTTGATGGAGTACAGGGAGCAATTTGATGAGGTCAAGTCCACCTCTCTTGCTCTAGCCACTAAATGGGGCAGTCAAACACAGTTTGAAAGAAGCAGGGCGAGAAAAATTTAGCGTCACTTTGATGAACTCTCTGAAGACAGCCGCCTCACTGACGCAGAGAGCAATTTTAGAGTAAACGTTTTTAATGCCTGCCTGGATATAATCATCCAGCAACTGTCCCAAAGATTCAGCAGCTTATTTGGAACTGCAAACTTGTTCGAGGCCATTCACCAGCACACTGCAGCACGCACAGGATAACGAATTATACCGAGCTGCCTGGCGGCTTACTGACCACTACATTCGGGATATCGCTCCCAGCTTCCCTGGGCAGCTGCTGTCATTTAGGACATGTTTCAGGGACATTATGCCAAAGATAAAAACTGTCACGGATCTAGCCAAGGTGCTGATTGTAAACCATCCAGCGGTGACTTCCACATTCAGCGAGGTTTGCACAGCCTTCATGCTCTTTCTGACTCTTCCCATCACTGTTGCAACCGCTGAGTGGTCATTCTCCAAGCTAAAACTGATTAAAAACTATTTGAGGAGCAGGGACAGGAGAGACTGAGTGGACTGGCCATGTTGTCTATAGAAAATGATCGAGTGAGGAAATTGGATATACAGCACATAGTGGATGAGTTCGCGGAGCGCAAGGCACGTCGCGTGCCCTTCAAATGTGGTGAGTAAGCCTGGGACATTAAACTGCATTAATACAGAATTAAGGCGAGTGGGTTTCAAAATTATGTCAGGGTCCGACGTTATATAGCATATATATATATATCACTGACAGGTTATCACAGGTGTCACTGACACTGCAGCGCACGTCTCCATGTGACAGCCTGTCACAGAGGTGGAGACGGCTCATTGATAATAATGTTATAATCAGACACATAGCCGCACGTCTTCTCAGGAGGAAGTGCTGAGAAAAAAAACTCACACTGATTCATTTACTTTTTATTAATGAACTACGCCAAAACTGACAATCTTTAAAGGGCCCGGTCCTTTGCCCCGCCCCCCGGCCTGCCTCTGACTCGTTCCGCTACTGGTTGTGGCGGATGAAGAACAGGAAGGGCTGGTCCGCACGGAAATTTGGCATCATTCTATAACAGTAGTCACAGCAGCTAGCAGTGGCAGCAACCGCCGTTCCCTCCTCGTTTACCTCCACAAAAGCCTTGTGGGTGACTTTCGACAGAACCAGATCTTTGTTCCCGGACATACCTGTGACGGAAGAGAAGTGAAAGACATTTTTAAATGAAGTGTGTGTGTGTGTGTGTGTGTGGGGGGGGGGGGGGGGGGGGGGTTGGTAGTTTTAACACTGACTCACTCACACAGGGCAGCAGAAGCGCCCAGCAAAGAGAACGCTCATGGTGGCGTTGTGGCGGATGAAGAACAGGAAGGGCTGGTCCGCACGGAAATTTGGCATCTTTATAGAACACAGCAAATAGTCGACAGCAGTGGCAGCAGCAGCCTCCGTTCCCTCCTCGTTTACCTCCACAAAAGCCTTGTGGGTGACTTTCGACAGAACCAGATCTTGGTTCCTGGACATACCTGTGATGGAAGAGGAGCGAAAGACATTTTTAAATGAAGTGTGTGGGGTAGTTTTAACACTGACTCGCTCACACCGGGCAGAAGCGCCCAGTAAAGAGAACGCTCATGGTGGCGTTGTGGTGGATGAACAGGAAGGGCTGGTCCAGTCCATCGCAGGGCCACATACAATCAACCAGACAGTCACACTTCAGACTCACACCTACGGGCAATTTAGAACCACCAATTAACCTGGACAGTGGGAGGAAGCCGGAGTAACCGGAGGGAACCCACGCAAGCACGGGGAGAACATGCAAACTCCACACAGAAAGACCCCGCCGGGCCTGGGAGTCAAACCAGGAACCTTCTTGCTGTGAGTTAACAATGCTAACCAGTAACCACCGAGCCAACGTGCTGCCCGTGACAGTGGTTGGCAATCCATTTAGTTTAATCAATTCTATCACCAATATACTGGATATCAGCCTCATCAATAATCTCACCATGTGTTGTGTCGCCTGCTGCCCATATTCAACATCTACAATAAATGGAAATTGATCAAAAATCAAAGGCAACTTTGTTTGGACATTCTTATGTAACCTAGAAGTGGACGTGTATAAAACTCCCCAACACCTATGCTGCAGCTGAAGAAGCTAGCTTCCTTAACATGGCTATGCTCAGTATAAAGAAAAATGCCCTTCAAAACTTCTCTTCAGAAACCAATGGGTCACTGGCCTAATGCTTTCTCCATTGGGGTTATTTGTTGCAGTACCTCAACTGACCACTAGAGACCGGCTCCAGTGAGTCAATCTCCACTGACGCCCGTGTTAAAATGGCCAACTTTAGAGCAGAAATAAACATTTACAGCCTGGTTAGAAACAAAAGTGAGCTCACTGCTGTCTGTCCCATAGACTAACATGACAGCGCGGCTTTGTTTTGGAACTTTTGAGGCTACCATGAACCACGTGACCGCTCTGGTGGCGAGATCAAAAGTTGTCGCCACTCTGTTTTATCCACTGCTCGATGTCATAAAAGTGCCATGCCTGCTGGGGTTTTGAGTCATTTTTTGAGCTCCTTGTCTAAAACCATGTCCTGTTTATCCAGGCCATCTCTCAACATTAATACATCACTGTATTCCACACATTTTTCAAGCAGATGAATTTAAAACAAAACTTTGCTCACATTGCAAAGGTGCGACCGAGGAAGACGGCAGTACTGGACTGAACTGCCTGTAATGCTCCCGTCTGACAGAGAATTTGTAGATAATTTTAAAACAACTTGGTACCACGATGACGCCATACTATCAGAGCCGGATTTAGCGAGGCCCACTAAGGTGGGCAGACTGAAATATAGGGTGGGCGACGGGCGAAAACATTTTGGTGGGTCAAACCCCCGAAATGCATAGAAAACTATGCTATCATATCAGTTCATCTCTTCTTCTCCTTTGACCAACAGTATGTTAACCCAATTGCCCTTCCTGACACTTCCCTCTGCATTTACCCGGGCTTAGGACCGGCACAAATAGGACACTGGCTTGTGCCCTGTTTTTTTTTTATATATATATATATATATATATATATATATATATATAAAAAACAAACCCTACGTCGTAGGCTCTGCGTGGATTTAAAAAGGTCCCGTGGCAGGCTGTTGGCTCCAGAGCCTGCACGGCACCGCAGCCACCGGCGCTCTCCGCCCTCACAAACACAGAAAATACGTTTTAGCGTTTTTTTGTCTAAAAGAAAATAAAGTTTATAATCACTGCCTCGGTTCTCCCATCTGCCCACTCTGCTGGTATCAAGAAAGAGAGCGACATCACTGATATGCATTATTTTTTTAAGCCTATAGGAAAGCTACTTCTCTCCCACATGGAGATGAGCCAATAGAGGTGTTTTAGGCATCTGGTTAGGATGTCCCCTTGAGGTCTTCCTTCGGAGGGTTTTCAGGCACATCCAATCAAGAGAACGGGAAAAGACTCAGGAGGACATGCTGAAGAGAATATTTCTAATTCGGCTTGGGAACGCCTTGGTTATCTCCTGGAGGAGCTGGTCTGGGAGAGGGAGGTTAATGGATAGATCATGGAGAAGTTGCCCCTTCCACAGCTGTTAGCAGATACATGTCCAACTGTGTGTTTCAAGGTGTCTCACCGGAGAGGTCGCTCTTCCCCTCATCAAAAGCGTCCTCCATGCCCATGCTGGTCAGGACTCTGTTCAGGTCATACGTCTCCTCCAGCTTGAACCGTGGCAGACTCACGTTGACCTTCGTCACCCTCAGCTCACCTGTCCACTCCATGAATTTCTCATAGGTCAGCTGTTTCTCCAGCTGAGAGGAGAAGGTATCAATGAATAAATGAATCAGTGTGCATTCATGAATTTATACGAGTGTTTTAGACTCCTACCTTCTCCAGACCAGTTGTATCGTCTTCTATATCTTTGGGTAAGAAGATCAGCATGCTCAACTCCTTCCCTTTGTAAGGCATCTCCAGGATCTGTCCAGCAGTGGGCGTCAAACATTACAGCAAAGTAAATATACCAGCAAATGTACAGTATATAGTGCAGTCGTTGATTTACTTATTGATTAGTGCATCATGTGACTGATCGTGTACTTGATTACCTGGCAGTTGACTTCAGGGATGAAAGCAAAGGGAAAATGAGTTTTCTGCGTCATCATCTTTACTTTCTTTTTTTCATTCTGTAAAAAAGAAACAAGCTCTTTTAAATAAGAAACTGCATTAGAAAGTGATCAGATCATCATATTACTAGTTGATAACAGCCTGGACGGCCCCTTTGATCTGTGGTGCAGAGGATGTGGTAATTTGCAACATTGATTCATCTGACCACTCCACGTGTTTCCATCCTGGAAGCCTCCAGGACCAGAGACAACAAAGCCACCAGTGTAACGTCTTAACGTAAGGCTTCTTTCTTGATCAGTAAAGGTTTCTAGGCTTTTTAGATGTATTTGGAGGTGACTGGAGCCGTGCGCAGTAACTCTTGAGGTTTTCTCTCCTCCATGTCTTCCTATCAGCTCCTGGTGAAATGTTGTCTGGATCTTTTCATTAAAATTCCTCCAGAGTCCATCTTTGTTCCTTAAAGACTGAGCCTTTATCGATACCAGCTGTGAAACATCCTGTTTGAACATCACATATTTTCTTCCTACTCAAAAGTAAAACTCCATGTATATTAAACTGAATGATGTTGAACATCTTTCATATCATTTCAACTTTTTCAGTTTAGTTTCAAAATTGCACAGCCTTAAACTTAAACCTGGTTAACAGTATAAAATATTTTGCACCAAAACGGTAAAACAAAAGTGACATTAAACACCCCATATCCCTGTTCCAGAGGCCTGCAGATTTTACTTGTCAGATCTTGGCTCATGTTCAGGGTTTTACAGAAATGTAGAAACTCTGGTGATGTTAGTCAGTTTTCATTCCCTGGTTGCATGTGTACTTTTACCTTGTTGAGTTTAAAGTCAGTATCATACGTATTGAAGTGCAGAAATGGTTTATTCCAGGTGCCTTTGAAGTAGATGGCGTTGACCAGCACCAGTCTGGACATCTCGTTCAACGCACCTTCAGCCACCACATCCCTGATTTTCCCTGGTGATCATAACATCCACATGGAGCCATTTACAAGTAACACCAAGTGCAGAAACAAACACGTCTATCCAACCTGCAAACATCAGAGCCTTTTGAACATGAATTAAAATAAATTAATAAGTTTAAACTAACCAATCTTATTTTTTTTAATTGTTGCAGTAGTCTTGATACTAGAATAATAGTAGTCTCTTCAAGGATCAACAGAGACTCATATTTAAAATAACAAGTTATTTTAAATATAACTGTTATAAAGTTTTTAAAATGATAGATACAAGGACACTTTGCACTTCATGGCAAATAAGAAACTTTATTATTGAAACGTTTAGAAATCCTGACTTTTGGGGATGAAGAGCTGATCTGACATCGAGACGCTCACCTGTGTGTATGTGTGTGTGTGTGTGTGAGAGAGAGAGATCCACCTTGTGTCTGCTTCTCCACCCAGTTGTTTATTCTGATCCTGGCTTCCTGATGGCTGGTTATGAAGTCCACAGACTCCAGCTCTGCATCGTAATGTTTCCTGGTTTGTGTTAAGAACTCCTGAAATTTTTATTGACATTATCTTACAGTACAGAGTCCATTCGTCTGTAAAACTGAATGATATTTCAGATAGAAATGTTTCTTCCTGCTTAATTCACTCACACATTCAGTTTAAATGTCTCAGCTCAGGCATCGGATTTTTCCTAGTCTAATATAATACAAATACACATAAAAACTCACAAAGTAGCACCTTAATACACATGCAGAAACACGCTCACCTGCAGAAACTGGAAGGACTTCTCTCCATACAGCCTGTTGGCAACACTGAGCTCAAACGAGCCCCCTGACTTGTTGAGTCCACTCAGCAGTTGGTTAAACAGAGCGTGGACATCATCCTGACATTCCCGGGTGTTCAAGCACTGTGGAGAGCAGCAGCTGATTAAAACTGCCCTTTAACAGTGTAACAAGCTCTGCTCCGAGTGTGAACTGCACCTCTGACATTTGCATTGCGGTGTTTCCTCTGGCTCCCAGCATCACCATCGCCAGGGCTGAGGAGATGCTGAAGGGAGAGAAGAAGATGTTTGCAGAGTTGTCGTCCTCACTCAGCTTTCTGAGCAAATCCAGGGAGAAGATGGCGTTGGCCTTGGTGAGAGGAGTGGGGGACGCCATCGTGTCTGATACACAGAAAAGAGACATTAAAACACTATTATCTCCCTATTATCTTATTAGTAAATGGGATTGTCTTTGGTAGAAAATGTATTTTACCCCACGGTTGTAACGGAGTGAGGTTTTAGACCCAAATGCAGCACACAGATCACAGCGGTAGCTTGTCTGCTTCGCTTTCTTTTCCACAACAGAGGCGAAGAGCTGGCAGGAATGCAGGACAAGGTCCAGGCAATAATCAGTGCCGGGTTCAGAAGACAAGGTCGGGCACCGGAGAACAGGCAGAGTCCAATAACAGGCAGGGACGGCAACAGGAAATAAGAACAGAGAACGCTGGCGAGTCTTGCATCTAGATGGCAAATGATCTGGCAGTGAGCGTAACAGGGGGGAGCTTTTATACTGTCCTGATTGCTGAGGAGCTGCAGCAGCCTGGGAGAGCAGGTGAAGTGAGTGACGAGGTGGGTGTGGCTGCAGATGGGGTGAGCAGGAGAGAGGGGAGTGGAAACGTACAGAAGGCTGGAGGACCAACCATGACAAAGTGTGGTTGGAGATGGGTGTCGGAAAAGATTTCCTCCTGCAGAATAAGTTTATTGACTTGATTTCTAACTGGGATATTACAAATAGTAGTTGTAGCAGCAGATTGTTTCATTTATTTAAATTAAGACGTAGGACAGACACTTTAGGTTTAGGACAACAGAGATCTGGGAGTCATCTCACAAAAACAAGGTGGTATCGACAGTCAGGTGACTGATAATGTATTTACCTGCAACTCTAATACCATTCAGAGAACTGTGATGTAGGTGGTAAGAATAAGGATTTAGCCGAGTGGTGTAAGGAGGAGGCTTGTGTTGAGGAATTTATCAAAACCAGTTCAGAAGTCCGCTTGTGAGTAGTGAGTTTTTATTCAGCCGTCGGTGAGCGGATCTACACAGACCAGAGTCTGGTTGATATGCCGACCCAGAGTGGCTCGACGACAAGACTTATATACCGTAAATTCAAGGCGCAAAAGGCAGGGAATACACAAGCCAAGTGACAGACGAAAAGTAATTTACAGTTGGATGTGATCTGTGGCCAAATGTCCCCATCGGGCATTTGGCATGACTGCCACTAAGTTCCAAATCACCCCATGGGGTGCTCTAGTGTTCCAAGTCTGTTTGAGGCAACTTCCAAGGTGTCGTCTTCTGCAGGGGGGGTAGGAAGCTGGGTAGAAAGTTGAAGCTACTTCAAAGGTGTTGAGTCCAGTTCAAAGCCCTGCAAGGGGTAGGAAGCTGGAGCTTCCCGTGACAATGTGTCTCGACACTTGACAAAAATCTTCACCTCGTGCTGGATTTTATTTCAGCCACCATTATCAAGTTGTGCAGGTGTGGATTGTGAAAGTTAGTTAACAAAACAACAACCAAACAAACCAAACTAAATGACAAAAAGTTCAAAAACAACTGAAGGAAACATATAATAATGAATTTAACTTGTAACGCACTTTCCATTCAATGAATCTCGAAGTGCTACACTTAGACCATTATTCATCCATACACATTCTCTCTGGTGGTGGTAGCTACATTGTAGCCACAGCTGCCCTGGGGCAGACTGACAGAAGCGTGGCTGCCATTCCGCGCCAAACGGCCCCTCCGACCACCACCAACATTCATACACATTCAAACACATTCACACGGGGGAAGGTGGGTAAGGTGTCTTGCCCAAGGACACTACGACAACAACTGGGACAGAGCGGGACTCGAACCGCCGACCTTCCGATCTTTGGACGACCCGCTCTATCACCTGAGCTACTGCCGCCCGCTCTTATCAAACAATTGCACTAGGTCCTTAGCTACGGGCTCCAGCACTGAGATCCCTCTCCAGCTCCAACTGCACCTCTGGAGAGCAAGCTCTTACTCCTTTATACTGGCATTACATGTGAACCTATAACATCCTATAAACATCCCAACATTAAAATATTAAAATTCAGTATAAGCATAGAACATCTTAAAACATTTTCTACCACCACCACTGAACCTTTTTATGTTACAACTCATACATGCTACATCTTACACAACTCTGCCATCTACTGGCTTACTTACAAGATCAAACAGCTGCATTAAGGAATGAAAAGTCAAAAATGAACTCCACTATTCAAATAACTAATTACACTGACTCCTTGTTACTAGCCCATATCACCAATCTTACATACCACACATAGGAACCTGAATGACTTGGATATCATTTACTTCCCCTGGTAATATTAATTCTGCAGTTGTGTAAAACAATAAGCACAACACAACAAAAATGACGATTCCATAAGCCAGTCAGATAGAAAGATACAATGGAACTATACAGTCCTGTGTGTCCCCATGATAGGGGGATATTGGGCATCCCTGTATTATGGCCAAGGGATAACAACATCTCTGTTATTTGATGTCCTGATTGTGTTACAGAAATATGAACCAAAAACCACATAAAACTAAAACTCTAAAAATAAAATCATGCTCCACAGAATTAAATACTGTTATAGACAGTCTATTAAGTCATAGTTTAAGCGCCACATCCATAGACTGCACACAACACAACCACACCCTGGTACTCATCTTCTGATGACTCATTCAGCTGGAAATTGCACAATCTCAAACATTTAAATAACATCAGATGACTTTCAGTCAAACAGCTTTCTTTTTTTTCTAAATAAATATTATTAAAAAACGACTTTCTTTAACATTACAATGAGTTCTCTATCGTATCGAGACTATCTCTCCACTCCGTTTCATATTTCATATGTACGGGGAATGACCCTCCCTGCTGTCAAGGTACGTGGATATTTCTTTAAGATCCACCGGCTTGCCCGGCCACGCCCTTAGGTTTACCTATAAAGCACCTGTGCTGGCGTGTAATCAGTGATTGTTTGATCTCCACCTGAGTTCAAGGTGCAGCGTGAAGAAGAACGAACTAAAAAGAAAAAAAAAAAAAAGGCGCTCCAGGCGCTGTCGGCCCCGCCCCCTGAGGCGAAGGAGCGGAGTGATTGCGCAATCATGGCGGCCCAGCAGGGACACTCTTGCATGGGTTGTGAGGTTTCCATGCCTCTGGAGGATGGCCACGATGAGTGTATTGAGTGTTTGGGACCTCAGCACTCATTTTTGGCCAGAGAAAGCCCAAGGTCGTGCATGGATTGTTTTATTTTGTCTGCACGTACCAGAGAGGCCCGCTGTCGATATTTCTCCGGGAAGCGGGCAGGTTCCCCTCCCTCTGAGACTCCCAAAAGGAATTGGAAAAGGAGTTGGGAAGTCGAGGGCTGAAGCCACACAAGGGAAGGGGGAGTGTTCAAGACCCTGGCAGGGCACTCTGCCTCCCCCTATGCCTACAACAGTAGGCTGGCCTTGTGTTGACCCCCCCCCCCCCCGGGGTTGGAGGAGGAGGAAGGTGAGGTCCATGTGGAGACCGTCTTCTCTGACGATGATGACTTGTCTTGTGGGCAAATAGGGTTCGGCGCAGGAGATGGAAGCTCTTTGGCCCCACATTTCGATGAGGTAATTGGCAGGGCAGCCAGGGCTCTGGGTGTGGCCCCCGTGACGACCTTCTGGCGCCCACTTCTCGGTTTGAGGAGGACATGGAGGTTTGCCCCGTACCGGTGTGGGTGCCCCTCCTACTTGACTTTAAAGAACTGGTGTGCAGACAGTTTTCTTCACCAGCAGCCGTGCACAAGTGGTCTGCATCATATTGCAGGTTTTGAACATGAATGACAGGGAGCGTGTTGCCTGCGGGCCGCTCCCTCAGATGGATCCGGCTCTCTCTCCTCTCGTTTCTCCCTCCGACTCCATTCTTGGCAAAGCCACCTGTCCCAGCAGGAATGGTAGAGTCATGGATGACCTGCTTGCTAAGCTGCACAGAGCTATGGCTACTCAGACCCGTCTGACGAATACAGGGCTATTATGTCCCTCTACCTTCGTGACCTGTCCAAGGAGGTGCAGGGTCCTGGGGGTTCCAATATTGCAGGTGAGCTTCGGACTGCCTCCTCAGTCCTTTCTTCAATTATGAAGGAGCAGGCGGTGGCTACAGGCAGAGCCTTAGCATCCCTTTGGGTTACTAGACGCCAATTATGGCTGTCCCAGTCTCAGCTCCAGCAAAGTGATCGTGACTGTTTGGTTAAGTTGCCGGTGGAACCTTCGGCCATGTTTGGTCCAAATGCAGCTCATTTGTTGCAGCAGGCGCGGGACAGTCGCCGTACCGCACAAGAGGTGTCGGGCTTCTCCAGGCGCCCCAGGGGCTTCAGGTGGGCAAGAACAGAAGAGGCCGCCCGTCCACTAGAGGCCCCGACATGGGGAACAGGGGACCTCAGGCCCCAGCTGGAGGCTTTTCGTCAGCATAACTCCCGCCATCGGGGGAGGACAGGGGGACCTACTCAGGGGTCCTCCAAGCGCCCACCCCCCTCCTGACTATTCCCAGACCCTGGCCTGCCAGTAGCCCCTGTCGACGGGCCGTTACAGGGACGCGTGGTCGGCTTTGGGGGCGGACCCATGGGTGGTTTCCACCATGACCCATGGCTACCGCTTACAGTTTTCAAAGGTTGGCCGTTTTCACTACTGTGACCAACCCTCAACATGCAGAGGTTCTGCGGGAGGAGTTGTCCTCCCTTCTTGAGAAACACGCCATAAGGGAGGTGGAGTGCGGGGATCACCAGGCTGGGATTTCTCCCGCTACTCCTTGGTCCCCAAGCGAGAGGGGGACTTCGCCCGATTCTGGACCTCGTGTCTGCAATTCCACCTCTCCTGGACGGCACAGCATGGGTTCTCCCGCTTCGGCGAGACCTGCTGTCCCAGGCGAGCGGAGCCCTGTTCCACCCCTTCCCAGCGGGGCTCAGACTGGTGGCCTGGCCCCTGAGAGGGACGGGCTCCTGGCTTTAGGCTTGCCGGAGTCTGTGGTAAAGACTGTGCAAGTGGCCCGGGCACCCTCCACTAGGGCTGCCTACTCATACCGATGGGGGGTATTTACCACTTGGTGTGGGGCTCACTAGATGGATCCCCATTCAGCCACCGCCCAGGGCGTCCTGTCATTTTTGCAGTCTCAATTGGAGGCTGGGAAGTCTGCTGCCACCCTGCGAGGTATGGTGGCAGCTGTCAAGGCAGTTCGTGTCGGTGAGCATGCATTGTTTCTCGATGACTGCTCCCTGATTTCCCGGTTCCTTAAGGGTGCCCAGAGGCTTGCGGTTCGTAGGACTGGACCTTCAGTCCCTCCTTGGGACTTGGATATCGTCCTTGGTGCACTTCAGCATTCCCCCTTTGAGCCCCTTTGGGTTGCTGATTTGCAATGGCTTTCATTTAAAACCGCGTTTCTGCTGGCTGCGACTTCTGCCAGGAGGGTGAGCGAGCTCCATGCGCTGTCCATTCACAGTGACTTCTGCAGGTTCCTGCCGGATGGCTCGGGGGTTGTCCTCCGCCCCAACCCAGCATTCCTGCCTAAGGTTCTGTCTGGGTTCCATCTGTCCCAGACGGTCGAGCTGCGGTCACTGTCCTCTTCTGAGGTGGGACAGACAACTGAGCAGCTCCTGCCCATGCTGGGCCCTGTCAGGGCCTTGACGGAATACATACGGCGCACGCAGGCCATCAGAAAGTCCGATCAGCTTTTTGTTTGCTTCAACTCGAGCTGTTTGGGCAGACCCCTATCCAAGTCTCGACTGTCCCACTGGATGTTGGACACTATTCAGGAGACTTACATGTATGTGCTCTCAGGTGTGCCTGTCCCGTCCGGGGTTCGGGCGCACTCGACACGTGGCGTGGCCATCTCATGGGCCTTGTGGCGAGGGGCCTCTCCCGCTACCATCTGTGCAGCAGCCACATGGTCATCTCAGTCCACGTTTTCGCGGTTTTACCGTCTGAATGTTGCAGCCAGCCCCTCCTTTGGTGAGCGGGTGCTGGATGTGACTTAACGGTAGGCGGCTACATCCTTTGTTGTCTCCTTCGGTCAGCTTGCCGTCTGCGGGCTGATCTGAGCGGCCGCTCCTTTCTTGACTTCTTGTTGGTCTCTTGGTCAGTCATGCAGCTTGCAGTCTGCGGACTGTCCTGAGCAGCCCGTCTGCCTCTCAGGCTTGGCCTTTGCGTCTGCGGGGCCTTGTACTGATTGGTATGTAAATGGTGTAGAAGAATAGGAGATGTCACTTTTCAGTGTACTGGGCTTGTGGGCTGCACCGTCTCCTCACGGGGTGTCTTAAAGAGTTCCCCATACATATGAAATATGTAACGGAGTGGAGAGATAGTCTCGATACGATAGAGAACGTTTGGTTACCTCTCCAGATTTTCAGACCGCTCGGAGACATGTTTCGTTCAAACTATCACTGATTACACGCCAGCACAGGTGCTTTATAGGTAAACCTAAGGGCCGGTGTGTCTTAAAGAAATATCCACGTACCTTGACAGCAGGGGGGGGTCATTCCCTGTACATATGAAATATGTAACGGAGTTGAGAGATAGTCTCTCACTCAGAGAACCAAGGTTACAAAGTAACCAAACGTTCGCTGCACTCAAATGATGTGCTCGGATAAAACCTTCCATGAAATAGCAAAAATGTCTTGTTTCAACATTTAATGTTTTATTCAGAAAAAATATGGGTTTAGGAGATTTGCGAATCATTGCATTGTTTGTATTTACATTTTAAACAAGGTCCCAACTTCATTGGACTTCGGGTTACATTTTTGTCTATTGACTTTATTAGTGTTCAGAATTTGCAAAATAGTGTCGTTTTGATATATTTCACATGCACACCTAACTAAAACTAAAATACTAAATGAAACATAAACGTTACTTACTTGAAAACGTTTGTTCAGCGTTTTTAAAGAAAGTAGGAAAAGGTTTAATTTCCAGTAAACGTCCAAAAACAAAACTAACTTTAATTACTTAAAAGAAGGTAACAGATAAGCACCAAGAAAATTATATATATATATATATATATATATATATATATATATATATATATATATATATATATATATATATATATATATATATATATATACATATATATATATATATATATACACACACATATATACACATATATATGTGTATGTTTGTAACAAGAAATATGGAACACAGAGTAGCATGGACACAAAAACTTAATTTAAAAAGAGTTTTGCAAGACTAGATTAGATTTTGTCGAAAATGTACAGACTTGGACATTTTAAAGAAGGAAACCCCTATAATTATCACTCAAGTAAATCAAAACTGACTAAAATAACAAACATCAATTTTATTTTCAATCATTGTTCAAAAGAATAATTTTAAATCCAAATTGCTACGACTCTGCATTTCATTAATCAGTATTCAGTGTTATATTATCTATTACTTTGTCAATTTCAAGTTATTTCAGTGACCAGCATGGTTTAATCTCTCTTTAATAGCCAACATGGGTGTGGTCTACCTGTACTATCTTGTATTACTTTGAATTTACAGTTAACCTTTAGATTAAAAAAATATATTTAACTATTTAGTATATTTCGTAGCAACAAATAATGTCTTAATGTCCTAAAAAAGTGTCCTGCAAAATTCACACCAATTTGCTGCTTTATTGGGGCAGCATCACCCACATCAATGTCATCGGTCGTCTGAGAAGGAATGTCAGAAAATAAAGAAAGCTGAGAAGTAATAAAACAGATCACTTCACCTCGTTGAAAGTCCTTCAGATGCAAAACTTACAATTTAAGGTGAGCCAGGAGAGTTTTTCTAGCAGCCCTATACGTGGCCTCTCTGACTGCACAGCAATTTCCAGTTCAGCACTGGACAGCTCCTGTGCAACACATGCCTCACCTGCACTACACAGGACCACAGAGGGTGTAGAGTAGAAGGCTGTTTTTCAACAATAATGTAATCCGTATCACCCACCTTCCTATCCACCACATATGGGCCGCTATAACTAGAACCAGAAACAGGTAGAGAGACCAAGACCTTGTCCCTTGGCAACTGAATGTCATTCCACCATGGCCTGCGATCACTTTGCCAAGTTCTTCACTGACAAAATCCAAAATATTAGACAAAGGCAATAAGAGAACAGAGGAAAAGTATGGTAGCATGTTCAGTGCTCACAACATGTCCACAAGGTGCGAGCCAAGGAGGAGGAAGGAAACTAAAACAGCGTAGTTTACCTCTATGGACACCAGAAGCAAAACATCAAGCCCCAAAAGTCCAGGAGCCAGTAACAGACTTCATGGTACTTATTATTACTGCTACTACTACTGTCATTTAGCAGACACTTTTATCCAAAGCAACTTACATCTGAGGGACACAAGGAAAAAATCAAATAGGAGGGTACAATGGATAAGTGCTGGCCAGACTGCTGTGAGTCCAGTTGGAATGTGATCAGAGTGGCCTTCCTGATCACAGAGCGGTTGTAGAGATCAGACAGGGGGGGGTGTTGTGATCTGTATATTTTGCTGGCCTGGTTTATTATTCGTGAGTCTGGTTTTGTGTTTGGTGGTGAGCAAGTTGTACCAGGATGAAATGTTGAATGTAAGAATAGATTAAATGAGTGAACGGTAAACCAGAGTTAAAATGTCTTTGCTGATATTAAATGTCCTTAGATTCCTCAGCAGGTGGAGGCGCTGTTGTGCCTTCTTGTAGATAAAGTCCGTCTACTGTGTGAAGGACAGGCAGGTGTCGATCTCAGGTATTTAAAGGACTGGACCTGCTCTTCCAGCTGCCCCTGGATGCTGAGCGGCTGGAAAAGAGATGGTGTTATTGCTGCCTTGCTTCTGCCTCCACAGCACAGCTCTTTTGTTTTGGCAATGTTCAGCTGGAGTGAGTTCTCAGTGAAGGTTTGGACCAGGTCGCTGACGGCCTGCTGGTACTGAGTCAGGGCATCAGAACCAGTCATGTGGGCCACCAATGCCATGTCGTCTGCATATTTAAAAAGTGTCATTCCTTCTCTGCTACAAGAGATGTTGTTGGTATATGCAGAGAAGAGAATGGGAGATAAAACACAACCTTGAGCAAGCCCTGTGTTTAAAACCAGTTTGCTCGATTTAAAACCATTCACAAGCACTTCTTGTGGTCTGTCTTGTAAAAAGTTATAAATCCATAAAAGCAGTGCTGGGTGCACCTGAAGATCTGACAGGCGGTGCAGCAGGGTGCTAGTGTTAGTGTTAAAAGCAGAGGAGAAGTCCATGAATTAAATCCTGGTGTGTGGGTGTGTAGAGTCCATGTGCTTTGTGACGGTGTCTAAAAGTGTGAGAATTGCATTCTCTACACCACGTCTTGCTCTATACACAAACTGGAGGGGGTCCAGTTTGTCGGCCAACATGTCAGACAGCTGGTCACGCACTACTCTCTCCATGCATTTGCAAAGCGCTGAGGTCAAGACCACTGGTCTGTAGTCATTCAAGTCCTTTGCGTGTGCTTTTTTGAGGATGGGGATTACTGTGGACTCTTTCCACTGGTTGGAGATACAGCCAGAATCCAGGAGAAGCTGGAACAGCCTGGTGAGAACTCCTCCACCTAACTGGGTGGAGCAGTCCTGGAGCACCCTGCCTCCGAGCCTATCAGGTCCTGGGGCTTTGAGTGGGTTGACTCTGTGCAGGATGGAGGTCACCAGCTGTTCGTCTATGATGACCGTTGAAGGAGAGCTCAGGGTTGGAAATGTCCAGTTGCTTGGTCTGCTGTTGTTGTTGAACCGGGTGAAGAAACTGTTGAGCTGTTCTGCAAAGGAGATCGGGTCTGAGCAGTTGACCACTGCAGGTTTGGTGGGTCGGCCCATCATAGTGTTTAATCCCTGCCATGCTTCCCTTGCATTCCCAGATGTTAGCTTCTTCTCCACTTTGTCCTTAAAGTTGATCTTGGCCAGTTTGGCCTTCCTCCTGAACTCCTTTTCCAGTTCCCTAACCCTAAGCTTGTCTCCTTGTAGGAAGGCCTTCTTCTCTAGAGCAAGACAGGGTTTCATGTCCTTTGTAATCCATTTTTTATTGTTTGGGTGAATAGTTATTTGTCTGGTGGGGGTGACAGTCTCCTCACAGAATAAAATATATGAGGTCAGTGTGTCTGTCAGTGCAGGGAGATCACCACCACAATCATTAAAAAATAAATCCCAGTCTGTGAGGTCGAAGCAGCCCTTCAGTGTTTCAGTTGCTTCGTTATTCCAGACCCTGATGGTTTTTGTTAGGGGTTCTCCGGTTTTTAGTTGTGACCTGTATTTGGGCAGTAGCAGGATGACATTATGATCTGAATGGCCGAGTGGTGGGCGTGGCTTTGAGATATATGCATTAGGGATGTTACCATAACACAAGTCCAGTGTGTTCTGCATTCTGGTGGGAGTTGTGACATATTGCTCCAAGCTGGGGAGATGTGTGGTGATGTCACATCTGTTAAAATCCCCTAACAGAAACACAGGTTGCTCTCCAGTCTTATTGACAGCTCTGTTGTAGCTGTCAGCTATGTGCTCAGCAGCCATGCTCTTTGCAAGCTGAGTCATGCAAAGAGCTAAAGACTGTCACCTGCCAGTGACACCACAAACACCAGTCCTGCTGAGATCACAGATGCTGTGCCCCAAGAATTTGTCTTTGTGATCCACACTGCCGTAGCAACAAACAGGAGCCTTAAAATTATTAGGAGTGACTGGGGGAAACCGGTCTTAAGAGATTCAGATGATAATCACCCAAAAGGGATGGAGGTGGCCCCTGAACCAAATCAATCAAGCCCTGATTAACCTTGTAATACCACATGTATCAATCTGATGTCAGGGATTTGAGATCTCTGAATCACCTACATTGTTAAACCTTCACAGAAAAATGTATAAACAATTAAACAAACAAAAAAACATAACTAAAAGAAGGTGCCTGCCTCTCGCCTGGAAATTAGCTGGGATAGTCTCCAGCAGACCCCCGTGACCCTGCAAAGAATATAGCAGGTATAGATAATGGATGGATGGATTAAAGAAGGTGATGGGCAGCATGGTGGCTGCCCATCACAGCAAGTGACGGGCAGCTAGTTCAGCTCCCAGCAGAAATCTTTCTGTGTGGAGTTAGCTGGATCTCCTGGTACTTCAGCTTCCTCCCAACGTTAGAAAACACATATGTTGAATTAAATGGCATCACTGTAACATGATTACTTTTATAATAAACAAGTGTTAATGTAATTCAACCTGCAGGGTGGATCTTAGATCCTGATGAACCCCTATTTTTTCTCCAAAACATGTGTACCTCATTTTTTAAATATTTAAAATCGTATGAACAATGCAGCATATATTATGGCTTGGACGGTGCAGCTGTTCTCCCATACACATTGGTCATGCTAAAAATTGTAAGGAGGCGTGCAATGAAGATTAACCTCTAATTTAAACACATTTTCATCATTTAATCTCCTTCTGTCTTCTTTGACTTTCTGTCAATATTGATCGCTTTTTATGTCTTGAAAACCATCAGTCTGGTTCCATCAACAAGTAGGCCATGGCCCCTGCTATTATTTTCCATCATTCATTTTTGTGAGTTGTCAAAGTTGCAAATGTTTTATCTGATACCAATAAGAGGTGAATGAGATCGGATTTTTGGTTTATGAATTTAAAAGTACAACTATCGTAGCACCAGTATATTCACTGTTTCCTGTAATGTGTGAAACCCTCCTACAGATCCTGGAGATGCCTTACCAAGGGAAGGAGCTGAGCATGCTCATCTTTTACCCAACGATATAGAGGACGACACCACAGGTCTGGAGAAGGTAGGACCTGCAGACATTTGCACATCAACAGCAATGACACCAGGAAGACCCGAACAAAGTAGTGACTGATTTTTGTGTCCACCATCAGCTGGAGAAAGAGCTGACTTATGAGAACTTTGTGGAGTGGACGCGTCCTGACATGATGGATGAGATTGAGGTCCAGGTTGGCCTGCCTCGGTTCAAGATGGAGGAGAAATATGACATGAAGAACGTCCTGGTTTATATTGTTCATTCTTTTCACTAATGCACCATCACGTAATAATGAATATTAATGCAAACAGACTTTCTATTTTGGTCAACAGAACCCTCTCTCTCTGCAACCAGCCACGGATCAGTTTATTAGTCCATGTTATTAAGACTATTCAAATGGTTATTTATTGTTCTGTTATTAGACAAATAAAGTTGTTCACGTGCTACTTAACAGGTGCAAAGCTTTTTTTTGTTGTTGTTTTTTTTAAATGTATTATTGAAATATACAAAACAACAGGTATACAGTAACAAACAGCACATTGTTGACAGTACATAGAAGTATAAAAGTATATTAATTACATCATAAATAAAAGTAAGTGATTACAAGAGATGGTTTGAAAAATAAATAAAAATAAATAACTAAATAACACATAAATCGAGAGTACAAAAAATAAATAAATAAATCAAACAGGGGTTTCAGGAGAATAACTTTTCATAATGGCTGAATAAGGTATAACTTTTTTTGTTATTTAACAAAATCAGAGATTTAAGCAAAGAGTTAAGTTCCAGGAAAAAAGGAGCAATCTTAGGTAATGATTTTGCAAATTTTTGTTTGTGAATAAAACATTTTGCATATAGGATAACAAAGTTTATCAGGTATTCAAGAGTATAATTTTCTGAGTTAACATAATAGCAAATAACATATTTAAGGCTAAGAGAGTAGATTTAGCAGCATAAAAAAAAAAAAGATTCAACATCATTCCAAAACTTTTTAGAGATATCAAAAAGAGATGGTACGGGATATCAGTAAATTTAGAAATAATACTACAAACTGGGTATATATTATGCAGTATTTTTAAAATGTACATCTTTAGCCTTATTAGATATGCAATATGTATGGGTTAGAAGCCAAGCTCTTCTCCAATTTATGTCCTCGATTCGGGACCTCCAGTAAAACTTGCCTTTAGGCACAACTCTATTCATTCTTTGAAAACACTGGTGAATATGTTTATTATTACATTTTCTATCAGATAGTTCGATTCCACTCAGCATCAGTACAGGTTGACTTGTTTTATATTCACTGTTAATCAAGTGGCGTTTCATAAGTAGCATTAATGGGATAGCATTAGCAGGTGCAAAGTTTTTTGTTTTTTTATTATTTAACAATTGCAAAAAGGACAATGATAACATAGCTTCATATATCTTCACATTATGCAGTGTCAAGTTGAACTATAACATATAAAGAGTATAAATCAAATAAAATACAAAACAAAAAGCACAACACATTATAACCAGCCTGGGGGGATGAAATTATAACAAAAAGCCAAAACATTTACATACATTTATGGTTTTGATTGATTTTGAATTTGTAGAAAACTTAATAGAGTCCAGATACTGATTGAAATAACAATGAAAAGTAAAAAAAGAGGGTTTTTTGTGTAAGAATTTGGATTTGTGAATGTGGAATTTTGCAAGGATAATCAACAAATGAATAATAAATGTTTCATTTGGCTTTGTTCTAATCATTACATGGTCAAAAACACAAAACAACACATCCTTCCAAAATAATTTGAAATCAGTTTCAATGCTTTCAGACCCAAAATTACACATATCACTCCAAAAAGTTTGAACAATGGGGCACGGCCAGAATAAGTGAGTCATTATTTCCGAATTTGCAGAACAAGAAGTACATTTTGAGTCGATATTTCTTTTGAATCTTTTATACAATGTGATCATTTGTAGGATATAATTTATGAATTAACTTAAATTAAATTTCTTTAACTTTGTTTGTCACCAGTTATTGGTTGGGCGAGAGCCAGACCTTCTTCCAGTTAATATTTTTTACATATTTATTCCAATATGGGATCACGTATGGAACGGCAGAGACATCCCCTTTAAATAAAGTTCTAATTGTTTTATTATTCTTATTAAGGTTGCAGGATAGGCAGATTTTGCCAACTGTCATATCAATCAAAGGTAGCAAGGCTAATTGTCGGGTTTCCATTCTAATTTGAGATTTAAATAACATGCACACTATGGGATTGCTCCAAACTTTTGCATAGTCTCCAGGTTATATAGGGATATTATATTCTTCTAAGAACTCATTGTAAGAATAGAGACGACCAACCCTGTCAAACAATTGAGCCACAAATATAATATTATTTTTAAACCAATGTTCAATAAAAAGGGATTTGTGTTTAAAGAGTATATCCTAACAGGTGCAAAGTCGTTTTGTAATATGCCTTTAAATGATGTCATGAGGCAGCGACCATGCCCCCACCCACTCATGCGCCGTTTCCTCGTTCAGTAACATAGTTTCGGGTTATATTTAATTTAAATCATCTTCAATCGGGTTCTGTATGGCTAATCTTCAAATAAATCCTATATTGTATTTCCCATAATTCCGTGATCTGGAGCTTCTGTGATTCTTCCACGAGGAAGTTTAGGCGTCAGGTGTTGTGGGCGTGTCCGTGTCGACAGTATAAACACTAAAAGTGAACACTTCTGGTGGACAACGACCATAAAACCACCTGACAGTAAGTAAAACACGGGGCCAGTTTGTCTGTGAGCGGGGTTAAGTTGGTAGAGACAAGACATACTTCTTCTTTCATCATATGTTTTTTATAAACGCATATATAAATCTATTTTTTCTTTTTTTACTGATTAACATTTATTTTCCCAGTAGCTTCAAACCAGTTAGAAGCTAAACTGAGTTTTAGTACTGCAAGGTACAAATGAGACAATTTGATAAATCTGTTTTTTTTAATTGGGTTTTATTTTTTATTTTCCTTGAATGTCTTGCTAAAACTTGAAACCTTGCTTTGCAGTCATCGGGTCAGATGGTGTGAAAGCTTTTTAAAAGAAGCCACTTGAAATAAATAAAAAGTCAAACATCTTTCTGTCAAAATTGTATCATGAAAAAGAAGAACCCTTAAATGAAATAGAAAAATATATTTCTTATTTTCTCTTGCATTACTTCAAGTCGGCTTTGGTTTGACGTTCAAGATTCAAGATTCTTTATTTGTCATCGTACATATTTCATAACAATGAAATTACAGGTGCTTCATCGCAGGTGCTGGTCCAAATACAAGTGCAAGATAAGTAAAAAAAAAAATAGATAGATAAATGATGAGGGACCAAAGGGAATCCAACCTGAAATGTGCAGTGTTGTAAGACATGTCAGAGAACAAAACACTTGATTTGGTTAAATGACTTGTAACACAGTGACTCATGCTGTCTTGTTTGTTTCTGCAGGCAACCATGGCAACAGCAACCCCTCTGTCCAAGGCCAACACCAGCTTCTCTCTGGATTTGTTGAAAACGCTGGGCGATACTGACAAGACTGCAAACATCTTCTACTCTCCGTTCAGCATCTCGTCAGCCCTGGCGATGGTGATGCTGGGAGCCAGAGGAAACACGGCTGCACAGATGTCAGAGGTAGTTTCTCTGGCATGAACATCGACCGCCTTTTCTTTAAACTGAAACGTGAAAAACTAATGTTGATGCAGCTTGTTGCACTTGGTTCAGTTTGCTTCTTTAACAGTTTTCATTTTACATTTTTAATCTTCCCTCGTTGCTTTGTTGTGGATAAAATATTGCTCCCTCAACTCAACCACAAAAATACCATGACTTTTACTAAACACTGTCAAGTAACGCTGAACATCAAACCTCCATGACGAAGCTGTGTTGAAACTGACAGGAGTGGAAACCAGATAGGAGTCCTGAGGATGTGAAAGCCCTCGTTCAGTATGAATCACCAGCTTTTGTAAATGCTGATGCTGGGAATGTGCTGCTCAGACTAGCTGCATGAATGAAATATTAGGCACCTTTAGAAAGACACTTTTGTCCTCCTGAATGCCTTTTAGTTACAACAATACAGACTCATTTGTCAGCAGAGTTGACTCAGGAATGTTTACCAAGGTTGTGATAAAATACCTACCGCAACAAACCACACCCAGACAGGTTAAGATTGACTGACTGCAGGAGAGAGAGGACCTCACCCATAATCTGCCCCGATTGTGCTGTTAAGAAATAACTCTGTGATGTCCTCTTCATGATCGTGCATCAGTGAGACACAAGTTACCCCACACAGTTTGAAAAGTATCATAACAGTCAAAGGAATAGTGTGTTAACCTGTTGTGGATTACAGTATCAGATTTTAATCTTTATTTTTGCATTTTCTATCTGCACAATAGTTGCAGGATTTTTTTGATTGAGCATCAAAGAGTGCATTGTTCAAAGCAAAGAGAGAAAATCTTGTTTTAAATGAAGGCTGAGTTTGTACCAGACGTGTGTTGGGCCAAAACTATGTGGCCAGTCAAGATTGTACCGTAGGTAAACAGGAGCTGATGTGTAAAAAAAACTTTTCTTTAGATGCCAACTATCACAAAGTTGATCCAGTTGGACCTGCTTGCACTAACTTGTTCACTTGGCAGCTCACCAACATTTCATCTACTAATCCCACAGCTTCCTGATGGGGGTCAGAGATGTGAAGATCATCAATGAAATCTGATGAATCTTTACTTTAAGGATTCAGTCTAGTTTAGAAATCAGAATCAGAATCATCTTTATTGGCCAGGTTCGAACATTGTCCAACAAGGAATTTGACTCCGGTAGTTTCGCTCTCTATGGTAAAGGTGAACAATAAACAAATGAACAATAGACAAATAGACAATAGACAAATGTGGAATTTCTAAACATTATAAACATTTTAAGGTGCAGCAGTTTGAGGTAGTGAGAATAAGAAAAAAATATGACCTATTTACAATTCCTACAGACAAGAATTATGCAAAAATACAAGATGGGCTGCCTTGAAACAAAACAATCTTGTTTTTGTCCATTTACTGTGTAACTATGCTGCTGTTTCCTTATAATTTTGCAAACATGTGGATATGTGGCAGAAGATCAGTTAGATTTTGCAGTCAGACGGGACGAGTTTTATTTTCTATTGTGTTGTCACCGTTCACTTCAACATCTCTTTCAACCCTGCACATGTTTACATGCACTTCCTATAACACACCCATCACTGGATGGCTTTAAGGTGTCTTAACAATGCAGGTCTACAACTTTCTCAGATTAAATTTTCCTGAAAAAGTTATATTACATTTTTAAATATAGTAGTTATTTGCATTTATATTATATAATGCAGCTTTTTCTATTTGGTTTGGACTGTAGTTCCATTTATTCATGAGGGGGATGGTGCAGTGAGGATCTACATGTTTGGAGGAGAGACGTTATCTACTGTGATGAGGAACCTTTGTTTCTGTATATATGTCCTCTCTCTTCCATTTGAGCCACCTGTTGCCCCAAGTTAAGATAAACGCAAGAAAATTGTGCTCCAAGAAGGATTAGCACTCATGACTACTTACATGTGAGCAGCCAGAACTGACATGTGTTTGAGGTCTTCAGGTGGGAACCTCCTCTCACATGTCTTTCCTTTACTTAGTCCCAAGACACCTCCAGGAACATCTCTTCCTGTCTACGTACCTGCTTTATGATCAACTTCCTTTTTTCTTTGGAATCTACGTTGTTCCTTAACGGTTTACCTGAGTCAAACCGAAAGCCTCCCCAACCAGACTGAAACTTACCTACAATCTCACCATGCCTAAGAACTGCTTCTGCCTCCCGAACTGCTCTCTTGGGATCTTTTTCCTCTCCTTGATTAGAAAAGGAACCACCTCCCCAACTATTGTTTCCTTACTCCCAGCTAACAACAGCTCTGTCCTGATCTCGGTACACATAAACCCCTCTGTTAAACTAGATATTGGTCGCTGCAATAGTCCTTTCTCGTACAATGCTACACTACTTACACCCAGGAACGCCTGGCCACTTCTTTTATAGGAGTTAACTAATATTTCCATTCTCTCCACATTGGAATTTGATAAACTGAAAATAGCCACATAAGTCTAGGGAATAACCCAAATTGCAAACCCCACAAATTCAGCTTTCCTGGGAGACCTAACTATTTTATCCAATCCTTCATCAACATCATTCCTGGATCACTGTACCATCTGCCTAAACTAGCCACTGACTTTTTCCTAATTGTAAGGATTTCCTCCTTTTCAATGGAAGAACTTCCTATCACTTAACTTTCCTCTACATATTGTGATCCTTCTACACTAACTAGGCGTAATCTTCATAGTAGTGCACCTGAGTTTCATTTAATCTTATTCCAGTAGCCTTGTACCAGTTGTAGATACTAGTGTCAAATCATCCATGTAAGCCCTAACTGGTGCGACCTGTATCCCTATCCGCCGTCTCTCCCCACCTACAACCCACTTGGACGCTCTGATGATTACGTCCATTTCCACTGTAAATGCTAATGAATTAATCATACACCTTGCCATAATACCCATTTCTAACCTCTACCAGTCTGTTGTTACACCTTATTTCCTGAGAGTATGCTTTCACCAAGTTAACAACTACTCCAGAACTTGAAATGAATCAAATGCCCTCCAGATGAGGCTATGTGATCCTGAACCAAACCCATTAGGAGACACCTCCTGCCCTGTGCCAGTAAATCTGTAACAGGTTTTTTTTGTCTTTTCATTCTTGGCCCTGCACCAGCAGATTCAAGTTTTACAGAGGAACCTTTACTCTATATCAGGGGTGTCAAACTCATTTTGCTTGGCGGGCCGGATTTGACCAATTCTTTTCTTGCGGGCCGCACGCTCAAAATAACAAAAACCGTGCGGAACATTTTTTTCTCGAATCCTTTTTTTAGACAAAATCTTTCTTATTACATCCAAGAGTGTTTCTTTGTGATTTTAGAGATTTTTCCAGTACAATTAAGTGTATTTATTTTTAAAAATTGGTGTGGATATTTACGCCAGGGTTGCCGAAAAAGTCAGCACTTCTTTTTTAACTGTTTTACTTTGTCACTATCTTCGTATTCAAAACTGAAATTCTCCGAATAAATATCTTCTATCATCTTTTTTAGCAGGGATACTTTTCCTGCGAAAATATATAATAGTAGTCAGTTAATAAAAATAAATGACCGTCTACAAAGAAATAAAATCGGCAAATGCATTCTAGAAAACTAAAAAAATGTCAAAAAATGCTCTCTTTGTAGAATAACGATGGATTTGTAGAAGAAATATATTATCGGATATGCTGCGATTCATGGCAATTATTTATACTTTCCTTTTTAGTAAATTAACATTTCGTTTTTTTGCGTTGGAAACTTCTCGCGGGCCGCATGCGACCCACTGGCCGCACATTTGACACCCCTGCTCTATATTGATGTTTCCCTCTGTCTAAAGCCTCAAGAGGAAACTGTTCAGAGTACAACCTGTCGGCATTATGGGACATCGGAGTCAGAGCTGCGGCTGGACATGCAAGGACAATACAAATACTGCAAACATGATCATGCAAATGTATCAGGGGGAATTATTTTCATCTTACATTTGAATGTTTAGTTTAAGAATAGTGTTTAACTGTGAATATGAGGGATAATGAAGTGTACAGTGCCTGCTGGATGCATCACAACTAAAAAACCACTGGCTACGAAGACATAACTGTTCATAACTACAAAGAACAGATTTCTAGCTTAACACTGACCCCTACAACTTGCAGGTCCTCTGCTTCACTGAGGCCGAGCAGTCTCAGCCTGCAGGAGGACTGCAGATGCAGATGCAGCAGCAGGCCCAGTTCAAACTGCCAGAAATGCTGAAGGTGGTAATGAATAGTACCGGGATTGTACATTAATATAAGGCTGGTTTACTAACAGATGGTGTGGCTGGTGGTGTTTGGTGAAAGGGGAAATGTTGGACTGAGGGTTCTCCAATGTAGGGGATCAAGGTATTCAAGTATTTCTACAACTCTTCTATTCAGCATTTTACTTTAAGGTATGTGGAAATGGGGGGGAAAAAAATCAAACATATTGATTAATTTTCATTTTCAATCTTAACTGACGAAACACTGCTCTGTATTTTATGATTGTGTAGGATGGGGATGCTATTTGTATAGGAAAATTTTACACCTGACTGCTTTGAATTTTCTTTTCATGTTCAACTAATTCAAAAGAGAAGTCTGCTCATTCGTTGCTTTCCCTCTCCCTTTGTGTAAAATCTGTGTGCTTTTTCCACAGAGCCTGAAAACAGGTGACTGTAAGGATGATCTGCACACCAGCTTCGCCCAGCTGCTGAGCCAGCTCAACAAGTCTGGTGCTCCGTATGTCCTGAGTGTCGCCAACAGGCTGTACGGAGAGCAGTCCTACCAGTTTGTGGAGGTGTGTGTGTGTGTGTGTGATGTTCCTTTTTTTTTTTACTTCAGGAAGGAGTGAATGAGCGGAGCATAGAGGAATCTTTAATCTGCATGAGATCAAAAAAGATTAATGAAAAAATGAGCAGCCTAACAACTAAGTCTAACACACTAGTTTAATTCAGGCTGCAAATGAAAGTAAAGAAGTCCTTTAGGTTTTCCACACTAGGGTAGGTATGAGAATCGAGAACTGGTTCATGTTCAGCACCGTACTTAAGCCAGCAGTCAATAGTAAACATGGCGCCCGAGCGATACAAATGCTCAAAAGTCTGGTTACATTTCAGTAAAAAAGACGACAACAGGGCAACTTGCACTACTTGTCAAGTGGATATTTCGTCCAAGTGTTAGGGTTGCAGATTTGCAAAATGCAGAGTTTGATTGTATTTGACTTGATTGTATTTGTCATCGGCTGACATAGTTATATTTTTGTGTGCTTAGTTCATATATCCTTTTAAAAAGGAGAATTTTTATATCTATTAGAAAAATGTTGGACGTTCTCATGAAATAGCCACAGAATAATTTATATTGTATTTTGTTCTACGAGCGAATATTTCATTTATTATTATTAAAATTTTATTTTGGTGATGGTAATCAACCTTTTATTGTCCTTTTTTCCCAAATGAAAATAGATAAAGAACCGAATCTTTAAGCAGAATTGAAAATGGAATTGGAATCGTAAAAATATTATCAATTGCTATCTCTACACTTAGGTGGTCAAAATGTATTAATATGTTGTTGATATGCTCCAGGATTTCCTAGGAAAGACCAGGAAACACTACAAGGCAGAGCTGGAGTGTATGGACTTCACAAAGAGCTATGACGCTGCCAGGCTGAAAATCAACAGCTGGGTGGAGAAACAGACACACGGTATCACACGTCTATGTTGTGCAATATTGACCCCTATTCATATTGATCAAGCACCACATTATGGTTGTTTTATTTAGATAGTACAGCCTTAATCTTCTTTTATATGTGTGCTCCAGTGAGCATCCCCTGGTTTCCTTCCTAAATCAATCAGTGACATTGTACATCTTATGTACTTTTCGCACTAGACCACAATTAGCTCTGTACCTACAGTAATTATAAAAATACACACCTACGTCTCTGTTCCTGACAGCACATTCACGCTGAATGTGCTGTGTTTTACTGTACTTCACAGGCATTGATCCCCAGAAGTGATGCTGAGGTCCTCGGTTTTATTACACAATGAACTTTTATTTTACAAAAACTTTTGAATATATTAAAAGTATCTGATCAGAAAATGCAGTTACTACACTTCCCATTTTCACAAGAGACAAAACTGGAAAATGATATTCGGACACATGTGCTTAAGTTGCCATGGTAACAATAAACTCTATGGTAAAGTAACCAGAGCTTCTTTTATTTATTTATTTTTTATTTTTTGTGTTGTGAGACAGGCTTTGAGCTTGAGGCTTGATTAAAAATAAATGTCTTACTTCATGATGCAGCCATTGTCTCATTGTGGGTCTTACCGTGGCTTCTTGTTTTATAAGTCCCGATATGAAGCTTAATCTTGATCAACTTCTTATGTTTTGCTGCAAAAGTTTCAGATAATTAGTTTATATGTGTTGAATAAAGGCTAAAGTAGTAATATATTAATCACACCACTACCGCATGTGCCACAAGGAACTTTTTTTTTTTAAAGATTCCTGCTCGAACATCACTGAATAAGTGTCATGTTGCATTCACACAGGATTGAAATGATCTCATGACCTTGGTGTTTGCTAAAACAGGGTAGGTAAAGTCCAGTGGAATTTGTACTTTATAAATCACAGACATCCTCAGTAATTATAACAAATGGCCACAGGTCCTCAGATGATGTTAATTCAGTGCGAATGAGACACTAAACTGAAATATATGCAGCTTTCACCTGTGTAGCTGTCTGTTATGGACATTTTAAGTCCATTTGGAACCTTTGAAACTCATGGAAAGACCTGTGGGACATAAATCTACCTGTTACCATCTTCTCATCCAAACCCCAAAGCTCAAAGATCTTTTCTGAGTTTCTGATCACATAATACTAGATCGATTGATAGAGTAACAGGCATGCATTAAATGTAAGGCTTTCTCTTGTATTCTTTGTACTTTTTATAAATATTTCTGTGATAAATATGCATCTAACTTTGTTTCACACTTGTGTCATCTTTACTCACCAGGTAAAATTAAGGACGTGCTGGCCCCCGGTGTGGTGGACGGCATGACCAGGCTGGTTCTGGTCAACGCCATCTACTTCAAAGGCAACTGGGACAAGCAGTTCAAGGAGAGCAGCACACGAGATGCTCAGTTCAGACTCAGCAAGGTAACGCTGCAGCTACATGCACAACTAAGGATCTTCCCTCGCTGACACTCCAGACACGTGGCTGAAGCTCCTCATGTAAACTCTTACTCTCCATGTGACCAATTAACCGTCTCAAGACAACATTTTCAGTGATTTTGGAGATAAAAGGAAGGTTAGAAGGTCTGTAATTAGATTAAGACCAGACTGGTTTCACAGCTGACTTTAATGACCGCTGACTTTTAGACACAATGATGAAATATAAGTCTGATCCAGCAGAGAGGAGTTAATGAGGGGTAGAATATCTTTTAATAGATTAGTTGGCATGGGGTCTAACATACAGGTTGGTTTTCCACAAGACTTCAATTATTGGCAATAACTCAGACAGATCTATAGGTGCAAAATAATATAGATATGTATTTAAAACAGGACAGTCATCATTATCTACAAACATGCCAGCCATAGGAGACGACAAGTCAATCTAATCCCTGTATTCAATTTAAAACACGTGACATTGAAGGTCGAATCGCGGTTGGATTGAGATGGTTTTGGGGCCGTACTTTGTTCATATGTGGTTTTACATCATTGAAACAGCTAATTTTGACTTTCTTTTTCAAATGTTTTCTTTTTTTGTTTTTAGAGCAACCAAAAGCCAGTCAAGATGATGCACCAGAAATCCAAGTTTCCATTCGCCTGGATCCGAAAAGCCAACTGCCAGGTAAATCAGTGAGGTAATCATTTAAAACACCTTGTCAGTCCTTGTTAACTAGGCATCACTAAGGTGATTACTATTCATAAGGACCAAGAGTTAATATGATTTTTTGATTTGATTTATTTTATTTTTGTACATTTAAAAAAAAAAAAACACTTCATGAAAAGTTTAAGAAAGCAAAACAACAAGAATTTCATCCTTTAAAACTTAGTGGGGGGGGTTAGACACTGATAAATTTCCATTCCATAAAGCTTTTGCAGTATATGACAGCTTTCAAAGTTGTTCCTTTGACAAATTCCCTGACTGTTACGCTGGAGCTGTTCAATGGTGGCAACATTGGACTGAATTTTTTAACAGACTGCCTTTACTTTCCTCATTTAATCTTCTATTTCCTGTTACCATTATATTAGTTTAAATATTTTGATGGCTCACAAACTACCAACCTGCTGGGATGCTCCATCAACAAGAGGACCACAGTTTATATTGTTATTTTTCATCACATCCCTTTTTTGTCCCACAATGTGCCCCGTCCCATCTGGCATTGTAGGAAGAGACAGTTGAAGCCTTGGTGAAGATCATGAGAGAAATAAACCAAGAACTTTTTTTTGTGTCCGTTTTCCAGAGTTTCTCACAAAATAACAAATTTGCACATATTTATTTGATACATTTAATCATGAATGGTATCTGAAAGCAGTATGTGGACTCTTTCACACTAATGCCTGGCACAGATCTTAATTTCAGCTTTACAAATATGAAAGTACACCAATCGTAGCACCAGTATATTCACTGTTTCCTGTAATGTGTGAAACCCTCCTACAGATCCTGGAGATGCCTTATCAAGAGAAGGAGCTGAGCATGCTCATCTTTTTACCCAACGATATAGAGGACGACACCACAGGTCTGGAGAAGGTAGGACCTGCAGACATTGCATATCTGGACAACTGGAACTGGCTTCAACCAGTGATTTTTAAAGCTTATTGCAACTCCTTAGATCTCTTAAATTGCTGATCGTCTCACTAGGCTAAATTGAAAGTGTCCTGAAAGTGTCCTGAAAATCTGAACTTGAATTTATTTTTATTTTAACAAATTCTCCAAACAAACATATAATTCCCTCAATAGTCCCAAATGATATCAGTGACCATTGTGTGATTGCCACAGTCAAGAATACAACATTCCTGAGACTAAGCGTCATATTATTGTCAAGTGAGACATAAAAACGTTTTTCTGAGCGGAGGTTTAATCATGACTTTTACACATTGACTGCGTTTACATGCAGTCAATAACCCTTTTAAAACCCGAATATTGGCAATAACCCGAATTTGCACGGCCATGTAAACACCAATAACCCCTTTGAATAACCCGAATTTGCTCATATTTGGGTTTTTAAAAACCTGAATATGACCCCTGGGTTACTCCTTTTAAAACCCGAATATTGGGTCATGTAAACGCCAAACAGAATATCCCCATCAAACGGAATAGGAATTTGTTTTCTGCACATGCTCTGTTCACAAGGAATCCTGGTCTTTTGAGTCCAGGAAGTTCTTATAAACACAGAGAAACACAAGACCAGGAGGAGACTAATCACTTCATAAATGTAATGAAGGATATGAACATTTTGGCATTTTTAGACGGTAGAAAGTACGGGGATAGCAAGATTTACAAGAATGTGAGTGAAAAGTTGCGCGAAGCAGCATTTGTTTTGAATTTGGATACAGGAAGAAGAAGCTGAAATGACGGTAATTGCGTCATGATGTTCTCCGTGCGTCGCTGGTTTGATGGAGATATCCCGAATGATTAATTACCATGTACAGTATATAGGGATAACCCTGTTAGCTCACGCATGTAAACGGAATATTCCGAATGTTTCAGTAACCGGAATATTAGCAATAACCCGAATTTTGACTGCATGTAAACGTAGTCATTGATTGGGAGAATATTTGTCTTGGAAGTTCTTGTTGATGGTTTTATTAGCTTTGTTGGTAAGCACACTCCTTTCAGAAAAAATCAGAGCCAGAGGCAGAAGCAATCCTGGGTTTACACCTGAACTTTCACAGTATTATTAATAAGGGTCTTCACTCCTACTACTTTGCTGTTTTAACTGTACCCAAAGTCTGAGCTGAGATGGGAAACAGGCATTTAATTATGCTACTCTTGACAGTTGGAGTCAGTTCCAAACTCGAACAAAGATCTGGTCTTCATCCATCCATTAAGTTCCACTTATCTAAGATTGGGTTGCGAGGCAGCAGGCTGAGCCATGTGCCCCAGACGTCCCTCCCTCTGCCTAGCCACATCCACTAGCTCCTCCTGGGGAATACCCAGGCCTTCCCAGGCCAGCTGAGGGATATAATCTCTCCAGCATGTCCTGGGTCTTCCCCGGGGCCTCTTTCCAGTTAGACTCAGCCAAAACACTCCCTAGGCTGGCATCCAGGAGGATCCTCACCAGATGCACGGACCGCCTCAACTGGCTCTTGTCGAAAAGTGAACATTCAACATGCATTAAATTCTGCCTGTAGAGGATATGACTGATCGCCGTCAGCCATAATTACGATGACCTTTGAAACCTTTGAAGGTTCAAAATAAGCTGTAATTTTAGACTTTATTATTGGCTTTGACGTCTTTGATATTTGTTTTGTCACACTTGTGTAGATATTTTATTTAATTATTGTTGTGATTTATCTTGCAACGCTTTTTAGTGCTGTCTGTCTCGGCCATGGCATCTTTGAAAAGAGATTTTTAAATCTCAAGAGTTTATAATGATAAATAAGACATCAACAATAATAAAACCAGGAACAAAGTAGTGACTGATTTTTGTGTCCACCATCAGCTGGAGAAAGAGCTGACTTATGAGAACTTTGTGGAGTGGACGAATCCTGACAGGATGAAGGAGATTGAGGTCCAGGTTGGCCTGCCTCGGTTCAAGATGGAGGAGAAATATGACATGAAGAACGTCCTGGTCAGTATGGGCATGGTGGACGCTTTCGACATGTCAAAGAGTGACTTCTCCGGTGAGTCATGTTCCTGGATCAAAATCATGAAAGTCATGCAAAATCTGACCTGGAACCTGGTGTTTGCTCCAAATCAGTGAACTCTATACTACACATTTGTCGGGTTCTGCATTATTTTACATCTTGAGTCCGTCTCCTGTGTGACAGGCATGTCTCCTGCCAACGACCTGGTGCTCTCAGAAGTCTTCCATAAAGCTTTCGTGGAGGTCAACGAGGAGGGAACGGAGGCTGCTGCCGCCACCGCTGCCGTCATGATGCTGCGCTGTGCCCCACGTACAGCCTCCTTCGTCGCAGACCACCCCTTCCTCTTCTTCATCCGACACAACCCCTCCAACAGCGTTCTCTTTGCTGGTCGATACTGCTGCCCTGAGTGAACTTGGTGTGTTCCTCTACTAGAGGGAGAGGGAGACCAAACAACTAAAACATTTTATTTGAGACTAATTGCTCTCTATGACCGTTTGTGCCTAAAGTTCTGTCCTTTTTAAAAATGTCATATTCTGCCTTGTCCAACAATGAAGTGAACTATGGATGTAGTTTTTCATGTCTGTAATCTTTGGGACAGTCTAATGCTCTTTGAGAGTTTATCCAGTCTATTTTGTAGTATTTTAGGCCAATTAAATCGAGCACACCTAACGAGATCACCATCATCTTGTCCTTGAAATCTAAACTATTATGTTACTGATATTTTGAAACAAATGTTTTATCTGGGAAACATCTAAAACGTACCAGGAGGTTGGTCTTGAGGTCCTGGATTTAAGAACACTGTCTTGTGTTTCTGTCAACTGGCAGAGCAGACTTTTACTGTGTTGTAATATTCTTTGTACTGTATGTAGACAATCACACCTCTTCCCACATTTGATGAAATCACTCTGACAGATTCATATGTCTTTGATAATCATGTCAAGTGCTGTTATCTGTGTTGTGTATATCAGTGGTTCCCAAACTGTGTGCCGCGGCACACTGGTGTGCCTTGAGGCAAGTCCAAGTGTGCCGTGGGATTTTGTGACAACCATAGCCTACTGCAATATAGTATACAACTAGACAAAAATAATTATTTTAATTTACTATATACTACTTTGAATGCACTCATTCCATAATACAGTGGCAAACTCTTTATCTAAAAACTATTTTAAAAAATCCTCCTGAAATGGGTGTGTTTGATGAAGCCCAATTTGATAAAGTTTAAATATTTTTGTGAAGTATTTTGTTACTAAATATTTCACGAGTAGAATAGTTGTCTTTGTCATATCTTATTTGGCATTAGTAAATAATAAACTTAACAGATAAACAGATGATATTAGTGATAACACGTGTTATAAGGCTATTTTGCACAATAGGTGTGCCTTGAAATTTTTATTTGTCCTTTGGTGTGCCTTGGGCACAGAAAGTTTGGGAACCACTGGTGTATATTATAGTTATGAATAAAGAACCTGAATTACATGAATGTTTGTTTGTATTGTTTGTGTGTCATTTTCATACTGTATGTCCCGTTGCTTTTGCATTTGGGATAATTGTGAAATCTGCTAATATTTTGCCATAATTTTGAATGTTCTTTTACTATTATGTCCTCATGTCCGAATCAACAAATAGTGATGAAATAAATACTGATGAAAAAGTCATTCAGGTTCTTATTTAGATAATATGTACTTTTCCTCTTTGGTTTAGTTTGACAGTTGCAGTTGAGGTTGGCGGTAAATAAAGCAGGGTAACGGCAAATATATGACCAACAAGCAAACACTAGTTCATTATTATGTACTTTGAAGCTGAGAATTTGGGAATGATGGAAAACAATGTAAACTGTACGATTATCACATGTTTCAACTGTGATAGCAGAACACTGGTCTATTATTTCAGGTGCTTTATCAGACCAGCTCAAAAACTACCTTCTGAAAAGGTATTTGTTTTATATTAAGAAAATAAATTATGTGATTGTGAAGGTATTCTGATCTGAAATGCTATGGGCCTGGAATGGATGGACAAGGAAGTTGTGGTGGGAATGAAAGGTTTTCTTTCCTTTTTCTTTATTTTGTTAAAACTTTTAATTAGTATTTTCTCAAAAATAATGCCTATTCTCCTCAATTTATGACAATAACTATGAAAGGCTTAATTAGATACTGAGGTTTCTTTGAGACATGGGTGTATGTATTAGTACTTCCTCACAGTGCAGGTGTGCAGAACATTCCTGGAGTAAAAGCTCATCGTCTCCACCCACACTTTCCTAATCCAGCTATGCATTTCCATGATTTTCCACCACGGTTGTTAGGCCCATTATTTACATATCCAGAAAGGGAGCAGCCAGTGACACATACGTTTTAAATGATTGAAATCATATTGGAGGGGAGAGTGTGATAGTCCTCAGTTAGTACTAGAAGAAAGTTTTGATTAATTAAGGTCTAATAAATTAATTCATGCTTCAAATGACAAATGCTGATTTTTTTTTCACTATTGTGTGAGTTTAATTAACAATAAATGAACCATACTCTTTTAAAAGTGCGGTTTTATATTATACTTTTTTTTTTAAAGTTCAAACAGAAAATGACAGTCCTGAAGTTGTTGGTATTAGAAAGTTAGTGATCAGCTCATAAATTCTTATTATTTAACACATTTTCTTCCCCATTCATAATAACATTGATCTAACAAATAATACGTTAATTTCTTTTTTTTTTAATATGAAGTTATTAATGTTGTGCTACTTTAACAGGTTTAATATGCACAAGTAATGTTTAAAGCAAAAAATAATTAATTCAAATCATTATTTGTGCGTACAACAAAAAGACGTTTTTGTGTATCAGTTTGTGGAATCAAACTGTGGAATGATTTGAATTTGGAGTTAAAAGAATGTACAAACATAAAACTATTTAAAAAGAAATATAAAGACATAGTTTATTTGAGGTATAAAAATGAAGACTGTGTTTAAAAATCAGCAGCTGTGTGTGTTTTGCTATTTCATCATGTTGTCTTTGTATGTTTGTATATATATATATATATATATATATATATATATATATATATATATATATATATATATATATATATCATAGTTATATTATATTTATGATAGAGCTTACATTTGGTATTAAACAGGTTATTTTTGTAAAAATTATATATATTTATTTATTTATACAAATAAGTGTATAGTATAAAACGTAAATACAGGCATACAATTTATGATTAGTTGTGGAAAGGGGGTGGGATTAAATAAGTTTATACTTCCTCCCACTCCTTTTCGAACATGTAACTGAAATATGTTTTTTTGATGTGTTTTTTTTTCTTTATGTGGCGGAATGCCCACCTGTATTTGTTTCTCTTATCTTTTTTTCTTGTTTTTTTTATTTTATATACATGTTCGAAATAAATAAAAACGAACGAATATGCCTTTAAATGACGTCCTCGGGTAGCGCCGTGTTTTCTGCCATGGCCACACCCGCCCGGCAGCGCAGCGCTGTTTCCTCATTCAATAATCTGTTTTTGGGGAATGTATAAATGTTTTCATATTCAGGAGAAAATTGTAAAGCTCATTTTAAATAGATTCTTTATTCTGCTTCCCCTAGAGCCTGAATTATGGTTCCGCGTTAAATCGACGCAGAGCTTACGCCGTAGGGTACGGCGTAGACTACGCGGCGACGCGTATCCTACTCCTTAAGCTCTGCGTAGGTGTAACGCGGGACCATAAATCAGCCTTTACGTCGTCATTTGAAGCTTTTGCGACTCTTCATCAGCGAAGCTCCTACGTCAGTGTTGTGGGCGTGTCCGCGTCCACCAGATAAATACAGCCAAAGCAACACTTCTGGTTGACAGAGCTACTGTTGAAAACGACAATAAAACTACCTGACAGTAAGTAAAATGCGGGTTTTAGTTGGTTTGTTGATAGTTGATGTTGCTTGAAGTAAACTGCTGATGTTACACTCTCTTAACTTATATTTCTTTGACTTGATGTGGCAAATACGCTTGCAAGTTTGTAATCAATGGGCGATTTGAACTGTGATCAATTGTCACCTATTACTAATACATTTAAGCCGGTAAAGAGTAATAAAGTTTACTTTACATACGGGATTACCCTTATTTAGTGTATTTAATGCTAGCAGAAAAATGAGCGAATCTAATATTCATACAAGGATGTTAATATTTATAAGTGTTATAAATGTTAACAGAAATGTAGTCAAATCAAGCTGAAGTTGGTTTTACGACATTTAACATAAATTCCTATGAGGCTCCATCGAGACAAACCTCTATAGTTTTTTCCATTTTCATAAACATTGAAACTAGGTTTTGAGTCAACAAGTCACTAGGTGAAATAAATAAAGAGTCAAACATTTTTCTGTAAAATTTCATTATGAAAATGAATTAAGAGGCAGGTATTTTTTGTTTCTTGCATCACCTCAGTTCAGCTTTGGTTTGGAGTCATTGGGTCACATAGTTTGGAAACTTTGATTGACAAAAACTTTTAAACACAGTGATTCATCCATGTCTTGTTTGTTTCTGCAGGCAACCATGGCAACAGCAACCCCTCTGTCCAAGGCCAACACCAGCTTCTCTCTGGATTTGTTGAAAACGCTGGGAGATAATGACAAGACTGCAAACATCTTCTACTCTCCGTTCAGCATCTCGTCAGCCCTGGCGATGGTGATGCTGGGAGCCAGAGGAAACACGGCTGCACAGATGTCAGAGGTAGTTTCTCTGGCATGAACATCGACCGCCTTTTCTTTAAACTGAAACGTGAAAAACTAATGTTGATGCAGGTTGTTGCACTTGGTTCAGTTTGCTTCTTTAACATTTATTATTTTACATTTTGAATCTTCCCTCGTTGCTTTTGTTGTGGATAAAATGTTGCTCCTTCAACCACAAAACTGCAGTTACTCAAATTACCACAACTTTCACTAAATGCTGTCAAGTAACGCTGAACATCAAACCTCCATGAAGAAGCTGTGTTGAAACTGACAGGAGTGGAAACCAGATAGGAGTCCTGAGGATGTGAAAGCCCTCGTTCAGAATGAATCACCAACTTTTGTAAATGCTGACGCTGGGAATGTGTTACTCAGATGTTGACTAGGTTTTTATGGGGGTCAGCTCTGTTGCCATGGGAACAGGATAACTAATATGTAATTGCAGGGGCAATAAAGACTGGGTTACAGTAAAGTGACGTGTACATGTTATCTGTTTTATGTGCAGCAGACTGCTCGGGTTTTACTTCAAACCAGCTCTGGGAAAAGTTCCTTTCTTTGTCAATTAAACTCAAAAATTACATTAATAGAGTGACAAGAATTAAATTGGTTTTCTTGTACAATGTGCATGTAAAATTGATAGAAAATATAGAACACCTTTGTCCTCCTGAGTGCCTTTTAGACCGGTTGACACATTTTTCAGGAGAACTGACACAAGGTTTACTCGGGTTGTGATAAACTGCTACGGAAACCAACCCCACCCAGTCAGGTCAAGGTAGTGGTGGGAGGGGAAGGGCCTCGCCCATAATCTGCTGTTAAGTAATAACTATTCAGTGGACATGATAACGTTCTTGCTGTAGGATTTTTATGAACATTTTCTCACTTTATAGCAGATCAGTTTTTCAGCAGTCTCAGAGGACAAACTCCAGCTGGCATATCTTGCTTTAAGGGGGTTGCACAATCGACCATTACAACAGGCTGATGTGGCCTGTTACTGAAGTTACTGGGACAAAACTATGTTGACGTTCAAGATAGGAGTTTCTTTGTAAGAGGGAAAGTAACATGTTAGACGTTGCAACCAAGGAGACCTTTACACTGTTTGCCATTTTTAAATGAGGGTGTTTAACAGATGTTTGACAAAGTAATCAAGTTTTATTTTCTATTGTGCTGTCACCATTCACGTCAGTATCTTTACATGCGCTTTCTTTAACGCAACCATCGCTGGATGGCTTTAAAATGTCTAAATGCAGTGAGGATCCTCCACCTCCATATTTGGGTCCTCTCTCAACTGTTTGAGCTATCTGCTGCCCCACGAAGACTGTTGTCAATGTTTATTTCCGTTCTTGGCTCTGCACCAGCAGCTTCAAGTTTGCTTTATAGAAGAAACTTTACTGTAGCTCAAGGTTTACCTCCATCTCCAGCCTCAAGAAGAAACTGTCAGCAGTACGTGTACGTGTCAGCATTTTTGGGACATGGCTGCGCTTTAGCAGCTCCTCTTGCATCACACAGTGAGATGATATTACACAGAGGGAGAGCTCTGACTGGACATGCAAGAACAAATACTGCAAGAACGATCATGCAAATGTATCAGGGGGGAATTATTTTTTATCTTAAATTGAAAGTTTAAGAATAGTGTTTAACTGTGATTATGACGGATAATGAAGTGTACAGTGCCTGCTGGATGCATCACAACGGAAAAACCACAGCCTACGATGACACAACTGTTCACAACTACAAAGAACGGATTTCTAACTCAACAGCGACCGCTCCAACTTGCCCCCCCAGGTTCTCTGCTTCACTGAGGCAGAGCAGTCTCAGCCTGCAGGAGGACAGCCAATGCAGATGCAGATGCAGCAGAAGGCCCAGTTCAAACTACCAGAGATTCTGAAGGTGGTAATAAAAGCCAACGGCATAGGGGCATCCTAATACGAGGCTGGTCTACTAACCATCGGTGTGGTGTTTGGTGAGGGGATCTCTGCAGATAAAGAGATATCTGTTCCAGAGTTGACTTCTTGTTAGATTCTTCTGCTTTTGGTTTGGTTTGTATCCTCCTGTTCCCCTATATGCGTTTCTGATTACCGAAATTAGTGAAAAAGGGCGTCGGCTTCATTATCCTCTCTACTGCGGCTTTGTTCTGCCTGTCCAACTTCTCCAATCCTTGTGGTATAACATAATCCAGAGGAACATAACTTATGTCCTTTTATGCCTTCTCAGTTATGTGTTTTTTATCTCTGACGAGCAGCCTCTAGAAGCTGCAAAACTCTCCTGCGTTGTTTCCTTCTGATAGTTTTATTCTGACAGTTTTTGGCGGACGTTATGGTGGAGGGATGGTGGAGTTTCTATGGAAACATTGGACTGTGGGTTCTCTTTTGTATAAAGGTGTTGACGTATTTTTACAGCTTTTGTCTTTTTATCATCGTTTTCATTACCGTGTTGATGAGTCAATTCAACATACTGGTTAATTTCCTCCTCTGGGGTTTTTATTGACCAAACGTTGCGGCCTGTGTGTGTTCTATAGTGATGCGATATTCATATCCACATTTTACACACCTGACTGTTATGGATTAACTTTTCATGTTGAACTTATTCACAAAAAATAAATTGCAAATAAACAAATGAGGTTTTAGGTGAGAAACCTTATTGTAACGTGGCTAACATGGAACACCAAGGCCAAATATCTTGAAATAAAACCTTGTTAGTTGTGTTTGTTCCCTCAGTAATCAAGTCGCCTCTAGACCAGGGTGATGTACTACTTTCCTGTCCCTTTATGTAAAGGTCCTGTACTTTTCCACAGAGCCTGAAAACAAAAGACTGTAAGGATGATCTGCACACCAGCTTCGGCCAGCTGCTGAGTGAGCTCAACAAGCCCGGGACTCCGTATGCCCTGAGTGTCGCCAACAGGCTGTACGGAGAGCAGTCCTACCAGTTTGTGGAGGTGTGTGTGTGTGATGATTTCAGGTTTGAATGAATGAGAGGAGCACTGAGGAATCTTTTAAATTCTGTAAGATTAATGAAATGAGCAGCAGGTCCAAGATACTTGCTTAATTCTGGCTGCAAATAAAAAAAGCAACAGTTGGATGTTTGAATGTGTTATGTCGTCGACACACTCCAGGAATTTCTTGGAAAAACCAGGACGCACTACAAGGCAGAGCTGGAGAGTGTGGACTTCATGAAAAGCGCTGAAGCAGCCAGGCTCAACATCAACAGCTGGGTGGAGAAGGAGACGCAAGGTAGATCTGCTTCCACCCCCTCATCCAGACCCCTAAAGATCATTGACTACGTTTACATGCAGTCAAAATTCGGGTTATTGCTAATATTCCGGTTACTGAAACATTCGGAATATTCCGTTTACATGCGTGAGCAAACAGGATTATCCCTGTATACATGGTAATTAATCATTCAGGATATCTGGATCAAACCAGCGACGCGCGGAGAACGTGATGACGCAATTAGCGTCATTTCCGCTTCTTCTTCCTGTATCCAAATTCAGAACAAATGCTGCTTCGTGCAACTTTTCACTCACCTTCTTTTAAATCTTCTATCCCGGTACTTTCTACCGTCTACAAATGCAGAAATGTTCATATCCTTCATTACATTTATGAAGTGATTAGTCTCCTCCTGGTCTTGCGTTTCCCCGTGTTTATAAGAACTTCCTGGACTCAAAAGACCAGGATTCCTTGTGAACAGAGCATGCGCAGAAAACAAATTCCTGTTCCGTTTGATGGGGATATTCCGTTTGGCGTTTACATGACCCAATATTCGGGTTTTAAAAGGAGTAACCCAGGGGTCATATTCGGGTTTTTAAAAACCGGAATATGAGCAAATTCGGGTTATTCAAAGGAGTTATTGGTGTTTACATGGCCATGCAAATTCGGGTTATTGCCAATATTCGGGTTTTAAAAAGGTTATTGACTGCATGTAAACACAGTCATGATTGGTTATCAACTCATCACATGTTTCATACCCGATTCCTGTGTTTGTTTCTGTGAAAATTTGCATCTAAATTAGCTTCACATTTGTGTCGTGTTTACTCACCAGGTAAAATTAAGGACGTGCTGGTCTCAGGTGTGGTGGACGCCATGACCAGGCTGGTTCTGGTCAACGCCATCTACTTCAAAGGCAACTGGAACAAGAAGTTCAAGGAGAGCAGCACACGAGATGCTCAGTTCAGACTGGACAAGGTAACGCTGCAGCTGAATCACCATGGTTACACGCAGCAGGGTCCGTGTCGGAGGCTGTACAGGAGCAGACGACCTATGAGAGGATAAAATACGACCATTACGCATAAATGTCAAAGCAGATGGGTACCTCGTACATCTTCACAGCACATCTCAGTGAAGGCAGAGGAAAAAGCAATAACACAAATCCAACAAATGGGTCACTGAAACCTGCGCGTGATAATACAGTTTTGCTGTTCTCCAGAAGTGTGGAGTAAACGTATATTTAACAGGACAGCAGACCTCAAAGGGAGCTGTTGAAATCTGAGATGATGGATTTCTCTTTTCTTTTCTATTCAACAGACTTATGACGTAGTGATGAGTTGTAGCTCAGCAGAAATGATGACACATCCGTTTGAAGTAGGGTTAAGCCCATGTGTGGCTCAGAAGAACAGGCACACCTTGTTCACGGCTCTATTGATCTGATAAGAGATTGACTCACCATAGTAAATGGTGGGAAAAAAGTCATACATATATATGAATGAGATGGTCCACTTCAGCCCAGGCTGTTTTTTGTCCGTGTTTGCTTTTACAAAAAAGTTATTTTTTTCAGTTTTCTGCCCTGTTTAAGTTCTCATTCCTTCTACTTTTTTTCTATTTCTTTCCAGGGCAACAGTAAGCCAGTAAAGATGATGTACCAGAAAACAAAGTTTCCTTTGACCTACATCCCTGAAGCCAGTTGCCAGGTAACTCAATCAATTAAAATTCTAAGTCTGCAGTTAACTAACAAGGCAATGTTTTAACATGACCACCATTTCATTTTTATATTAAGAAGATGTTTTATTAATACAGAGCTGGACACTTTAATAGTGGTAAATGCCCATACCAAAAAGTTAACACAGCGTTGATTAAATCAACAACCGCTGAATAGCTGAAATTAACAGTATGTGAACTCATTCAGGCTCATGCTTGTGGCCCGTCTGGCAAATATCTGATCATTCATAAATAAGTTCATAAATATGAAAGTACACCAATCGTAGCACCAGTATATTCACTGTTTCCTGTAATGTGTGAAACCCTCCTACAGATCCTGGAGATGCCTTACCAAGGGAAGGAGCTGAGCATGCTCATCTTTTTACCCAACGATATAGAGGACGACACCACAGGTCTGGAGAAGGTAGGACCTGCAGACATTTGCACATCAACAGCAATGACACCAGGAAGACCCGAACAAAGTAGTGACTGATTTTTGTGTCCACCATCAGCTGGAGAAAGAGCTGACTTATGAGAACTTTGTGGAGTGGACGCGTCCTGACATGATGGATGAGATTGAGGTCCAGGTGGGCCTGCCTCGGTTCAAGATGGAGGAGAAATATGACATGAAGAACGTCCTGGTCAGTATGGGCATGGTGGACGCCTTCGACATGTCAAAGAGTGACTTCTCCGGTGAGTCATGTTCCTGGATCATAGTACATCACTATCCTCTAAAGCAGTGTCTCTCAACCTGGGGTCCGGGCCCCCCCTGGGGGGGCGCCAGAGATCTCTGCGGGGGCGCGAAACTTCTTTGAGGATATGCAGTTGTAAGAATTATATTTGCACATGTTAAATAAATAAAAAATCATAATAACACACAACTCACACCCAACATCGCATCCCTGGTCAGAGGTTTGCAAGCCCAAGGTGGCCATTAGTTCATGAATGAACAGAATGACACAGAGTCATTCATAAGACATTGTTAGGAATAATTTTTGTATTTTTTGTACACTGGTGACAAACACAGGAAATTATTTAATAAATTATTACTTATTATTATATCATTATTCAACATTTAATCATACTATTACTCCAATAAGTTGTTAAAGGAAAAATGTAAAAAAATGTAGCTCTCATATTAAAAGAGACATTTTTCAGAAGTATTTTTATGTCCTTGCAATTATTTTCTGTGCGTATTTTATACATTGGTGACACAAAATGAAGGTGAGAAAGACACAGTCATATGTATACAGGGTAAACCAAAGAGAAATGTATCACAAAAACATAATTAATGTTAATTTTTTCAATTAAAGATTTGTAACGAATCACTTTACTCTTTTGGTGCTAGTATGTACGGGTCGGGGGGCCCGGCTGGTCTTAGACACAAGTAGGGGGGGCTCCAAGGAAAAAATGGTTGGGAACCACTGCTCTAAAGAAATAAGGAATCTGAACCCTGACATGATGTTTATTTGAACTCAATACTACACATTTGTCAGGTTCTGCATTATTTTACATCTTGAGTGGGTCTCCTGTGTGACAGGCATGTCTCCTGCCAACGACCTGGTGCTCTCAGAAGTCGTCCATAAAGCTTTCGTGGAGGTCAACGAGGAGGGAACAGAGGCTGCTGCCGCCACCGCTGCCATCATGATGCTGCGCTGTGCTTTACCTCCAGCCTCCTTCGTCGCAGACCATCCCTTCCTCTTCTTCATCCGACACAACCCCTCCAACAGCCTTCTCTTTGCTGGTCGATACTGCTGCCCTGAGTGAGCAACACTTCTCAATTTGGAGGGAGGTTACCATAACAACCAAACACATTTTTTTTTTTATTTGTGTGGAAAGGTGTTGAGAAGAATTGAGAAACTGCTCCACAGCTCCCTCTTACTAATCAGGCCTGCAGTTCTTGTCCTTTAAAACGCTAGCGTTGGATTTTCCTGGTTTGCATCACTTCTCATGGAAGTGGTTTTAAGTTTGCTTTGTGCCTTCTTCTGAAGATTAAGATGTTGCACTGTGGATGTAATTTGAGTCATGTCTGTAATGCAATAGCTCTATTCGGTGAAGCCCAGTACCCTCTGCTAGTTTATCCAGTCTCCATTTTAAGACTTAACTGATGCCTTCGACAACGAGCAGAGCTGATATGTACTGTGACTTTTAGTTGCACTATTCTTGGTACTGCATCTAGACAATCCCACATTTGACACTTTTGATGAACCAAAAAGAAGAAATAATGAAGTTATATTGACAGACTAATGTGTCTTTGGTAATTATGTAAAGTGCTGTTATATTTACTGTTCATGTAATAATTATATATGACGCAGAACCACGGCTGACATGAACGTTTGCCACCGTTGCTCCGGAGTGACTTTCATGCATCATTTTGCTTTTACACCTGTAATAATTGTGAAATACGCTAACAGTTTTCCTTTTTTTTTTAACTTGTTTTTCTGTGATATCCTCATATCAACCAAGTGTGACAAAATAAACGTCAGTGAGAAGTCATTCAAGCTCTTATCTGCATAATATGTACTTTTCCTGTTTGGTTTAGTCGGACAGCTGCAGTGGAGATTAGGGCGGGGGCAGGCTAACAGCAAATATCTGACCAACAGGCAGCAACTACTTCATTATTATTCACTTTGAATGACCTGCACAAAACAATAGTTTAGGACTTTTATTAATTAAGCATGTCAACAGATACGTATATAACAGTTGCTGCTTATTACTTTTCAACTTAAGTGTTTTAAAACTCTGCATCCAGCATTACCCGACAACCATCCCACATTAATTCACACAAACAGCACATCCATCACTGTCTTCTGTGCTCTGTTAAAATGACTGTCAAGGGGGGCTGGTGTAGGGCACTTTCCCCTTCACTCTTACAACCACAAGAAAACGTACATCTGCTTTTTACCCTATTTCCAAGTCCAGCCACCCTGTGGAGGTAACTTAAATTACAGAAAGGCCTAACACGCTGAGCTGGCGGGCTGTAAAAAAGCCCAGACCGCTCGCTGCATCTCACACTGGGCAACTCCAGAGTAGTGGAGGGTCGAGCCCCTTTCAAGGAGCTGGGTTCCAGAGCCCAAGCTATGTGTGGAGGTGAGCCCGACTATTTCTAGTCGGTATTTCTCAACCTCAACCAAGCTCCGGCTCCTTCCCCCATGTCATTTCGCTGCTGTGTCTCCAAAGGTAAAATAATCAGAAACATAAGTAATGCCAATGCAATAATTCGAATAATATCAATTAACGAATGATGAATCATGTCCAGGGTGCTACATGTGGTTTTTAATCTCAAAGGGTCGCACAACCAGCTACAAGTGGCTTGATTTACACAACATTCCAAGATTCCAACATTTTGGTTTCAAAAAAAGAACAAAAAAAACAAACAAATAAAACTAAGATATATAAAAATAATAACAATTCAATTATACAAAAACATACCGAATTAAATAAAATAAACAATAAATATCACGCAAATACTTTAATTGTATAAATGAAGAGTTACAGTACCTGAAACAAGGTAACAAGTGATTTAAAAAACAAATATAAAGCTGAATAATTACATTTTAACAATTTGTAAATGTATCTAACTATAATACTTTGAAATCACCATTTATACATGGGATTTTTTTAAAAACTTTTTAAAAATAGCTCTTGGGGGCCCCTTAGTGGCCTTGGGGTCCGGCGCTCTTATGCCTTGGGCCGGCTCTGGGTCAGAGGATGGGATTACAGGCCAGGATGTCAGTACAGTAGGTTTCCAACAGATAAATATATACAGACAGGTGGAGGTGAACACTGAGGTGGTCAGAGGTGGGGACTGCAGGGCAGCATGCAGCTCCTGAGGCTCTGGCCTGCAAACATGTACAGAAGAGAAAAGGAGGAGGGGGCAGAGGGGAACCGCTTAGTGGATCATATATAGATGCGTAGAGATGTACATATATATTCGTATATATAAATAGGAAAACTGGACATAAACCTGTGGTGACAGAGCTTTTGCCTCGACTGCCCCCAACTCTGGAATGATTTCCAGATGCTGCCCGCAGCCAACAGTGTAGACTGTTTTAAGTCCCAACTCAACAATTTATTTAAATCTGCTTGGTTAGCCAACAATTTTGATGTTATTCCTCTTTTTATGTTATTTTACCTGTTTTAATCTGTTTTTATGTGTGTTTTATGGTACCTTGTTTTTAAGAGGTTGTGTTTCTGATTTCTATCTGTTATTGTAAAGCACTCTGTGATTTTTATCTACGAAAAGCACTCTATAAATAAACCTTACTTACTTAATTACATGCAAAAAAAGAACATTTCTATTTGTTTTGAGAGAAAGACAAAGATTTTAATTTTATTCACTTTTTTAACAGCAATTCTTTTGTTTTTAGGAAAATTCTACATTCATTGGTAAAAACGACCGACTCCAAACCCAATTTCGATCATTATTTTTAAAAACTGATCCAACATGGTGCTGCAATTACAGGACTGGAGACCAAGTAGGCACTGAAAATAGGCTATTTTGGTTAAATCTCTATAGACTGATATGTATGTATTTTTAGAATGAGTTTATTTGTATTTTCTTTAGTAGACTCGTGGAAATAACAATATTGTTACATTTCTACTGCGGACAAACACACACACGCACTCAATATTAGTTCCTCCTCCACACCAGCCGGTGGCGGTAACGAGCTACCGTGTACGTTTGTTTCGTCGACCACCATAAAATATCACGAAGAAGAAGACGTTCACTTCCAGGTGATCAGGTTTGAAGTGTTTTCACTTACTCCAACCGTCCTCCAGGAATACACTCATTTAAACTCGTGTCATAAAGACCGGCCTCCGTCGTACGTTTGCGTTACAGATAGAGATGGCCAGGGAGGAACTGGTGCTGAGGTAAACGGACCAGTCTCACCTGAGAGCTGCACCTGTCCGACCAGTTCACCTGCTGCTGAGGGCGGGGACGATGGAGGGACTCCTGTCCGCGCTGACCGGGAAACACGTCCTCTTCACGGCCTCCGTGGCCGTCCGGCTGGCTCTGGTGCTGTACGGAGAGCAGCAGGACCGGCTGATGCAGGTCAAGTACACGGACATCGACTACCATGTGTTCACAGACGCCGCGAGGTTCGTCACCAAGGTAACCTGCTCCTTCAGAATAAAAGACACTATCATCATAATAATGAGTGCATCACTTTTTAGCCAGAGGTGTCAAAAGTATTCACATTCATTACTCAGGTAGAAGTATAGATACTAGAGTTTAAAAATACTCCTGTAGAAGTTGAAGTATCAAGTTTTTTTACTCAAGTAAAAGTATAAACGTACTGGTTTCAAAACTACTTAAAGTGTAAAAGTAAAAGTAATGTAAGGGGGAAAAAGCCATTAAGGACAAAAGCCATTGAAAATGAATGCATCTTAGTATAATACAAATATATTAAAGAACCATATATGTGTACTATTGAACATTAACATGTGTTTCAGAGAGCAGAAGATATGATGACTAGTTGCCTATAAGTATTGTTATGGTGCAAAAAGTCAAACTTCAGAGCCATGTTATCATTTATCCTAACCTTTATTGGAATGTACATCCAAGTTTAGTTGCAGGAATCTGAGGGAATGGATGGAAGAACAAAACTGGACAAGAACATCTGAAACAACCACAACCAAATTCACTCTATCCGGATGGAGCAATTTAACTGGATAGTTTTTATTAAAGGCCCAAATGAAATAGAGAAACGAGGCTGTTTTTAAAATGTAAGGAGTAAAAAGTACAGATAATTGCGTGAAAATGTAAGGAGTAAAAGTAAAAAGTCATCTGAAAAATAATTACTCCAGTGAAGTATAGATAACCAAAATTTCTACTTAAGTAACGAAGTATTTGTACTTCGTTACTTGACACCTCTGTTTTTAGCTGAGTGTTTTATAAAGATGTTTTTCAGCCCAGCATCACTACTGTAACATATATTTTTGCACAGGGCGAGTCTCCATACAACAGGTCGACCTACCGCTACACCCCCCTCCTGGCCTGGCTGCTCAGCCCAAACATCTACCTCAGCCCGGTGTTTGGGAAGATCCTCTTCATCCTGTGTGATGTGCTGTCAGGACTTCTCATCTACAGAATACTCCGTCTGCGAGGTCAGAGTCCTGAGGTTTGTCTGTCTGAGCCAGATTATTATTATTATGAGGGCTTGGAGGCTTTCTTCTTATGAAAACATAACGAAAACTGTCTTTTATTCATCTACAGTCTGCACGCCGCATTTGCGCCCTGTGGCTTCTCAACCCGCTGCCCATGGGAGTGTCGAGCCGAGGGAATGCTGAGTCAGTCCTGGCCGCTCTGGTACTGGGAACGTTGCTCTGTCTGGAAGGTGAGATGGGAGGTTCATGAATATGAGGCTGTGGATCCTCCAGGGCAGTGTCTCCCAACCTGGGGTCCGGGCCCCCCCTGGGGGGGGCGCCAGAGTTCTCTGGGGGGGGCGCGAAACTTTGTCTGCTTTGAGGATATGCAGTTGTAAAAATTATATTTGCGCATGTTAAATAAATAAAAAATAATAACACACCTAATGGAATACTGTAATCCAAGTCTGTATAAACTCACGTAGTATTTTAAAATGACCAAAATATATTTCTAAGTTATTTAGCAGGATAAAAACGTAATAACTTATTATTATATCATTATTCAACATTTAATCATACTACTACTCCGACAGGTTGTTAAAGGAAAAATGTTAAAAATGTTTGCGCTCATATTAAAAGAGACATTTTTCAGAAATTATTTTATGTCCTTGCAGTTATTTTCTGTGCGTATTTTATACATTGGTGACACAAAATGAAGGTGAGAAAGACAAAGTCATATGTATACAGGGTAAACCAAAGAGAAATGTATCACAAAAACATAATTAATGTTCATTTTTTCAATTAAAGATTTTTAACGAATCACTTTACTCTTTTGGTGCTAGTATGTACGGGTCGGGGGGCCCGGCTGGTCTTAAACACAAGTAGGGGGGACAAGGAAAAAAGGTTGGGAACCACTGCTCTGGGAGGTTGATGGTGGCACATTTTGTGCCTGCAAATTAAGATTGATGTTGCCTCTTCTTTTTCACTCTGTGAAACAGCTTTTTGAATTTATTTTGCAGAAAGGCGTTTGGTGTGGGCAGCGTTACTCTACGGCCTGTCTGTCCATATGAAAATCTACCCCGTCACCTACGCCCTGCCCATTGCCTTGAATCTCCGCTCACCAGAGATGAGGGTGGAGGACGGCAAGAACAGGTGGATTGGGAAGAAGTGTGCCATATTTATTGGAAGGTTCTTCAGTCGCAAGCTTCTCCTCTTTGCCGGCGTGTCTGGAGGAGTATTTTTCATGCTCACGGCGCTCTTCTATTACATGTGAGATGAACACACGAACACACAGAGGTCAGTTGGTACAGGGTCAGGGTTTACAGGCTTTAATTATGCAGCTGGACAAAATGTTTCCTGTTTGGCAGTTTCTGTGACTTTGCCATAATCAGTTCTCACAAATCTTACTTTGAAAATGATGCACTATTATTTTAGCTAAAGGGAAAATGCAATGTAAAAGAAAACAATGTTAGTGGTAGCTGCTCTTTATCAGCCACCATCTGTACCAGGATGCACCTCTGCTGTACATTCAGGTACGGGTGGCAGTTTCTCCACGAGACCTACTTGTACCATCTGACCAGACGAGACATCAGGCACAACTTCTCCCCGTACTTCTACATGCTCTACCTCACTGCAGGTATTCACTTCTCCACCCAGCCAAAGACTAATGGCTTGTGTTGCACAGGAGTCCTTGATCTTCTAAAGTTATTACTCGTGGTTCACCAGCAGTGGTGTGTTTACTGAACCTTTTACAGAGCTGGCCATATGCTCGGGCATTTCTCCTTTTTGTTTAGCAGAATAGAGATACAGGAGTTGTTATGATCCTTCAGGTGAGGCTCTCTTCTTTTTTTGTGATGGCAGACAGCAGGTGGAGCCAGATCCTTGGCCTGGCAGCGTTCCTGCCACAGCTCATCCTGCTGCTGGCAGCATCATGGACCTTCCACCGTGACCTGGCCTTCACCTGTTTCCTCCATACAGCCATCTTCGTCTCCTTCAATAAAGTCTGCACTTCACAGGTACATAAACGACCAACAAACATCCTAGTAGATACCTTGTGCTGTGTTGTCTTGTCATATGTTTTTTTTTTTTGTATATATAATAAGAACATTTTAATCCTTTTTTCTTTTAAAGTTTTTCGTGTGAGTCACCTGGATCGTTTCAGGACTAAGATGAGCAGTATGACTACTTAATAGTTAAGAAGGGAGTCTATATTTTTGAAGTATGGAGATGTACAGTCGTAATTATCTGGAAAAGTCAGTGACAATGATAAAAAGAACCCTAATTTTTGTCTTTCTCGTCAAAGAATCACTAGTGACATTTGTTGTGAACAAGAAATCTTGAGTCTTGGTTTTTGACAGAAACTGTGTTAGAGCTGCCATCCATCACAGTTTTTCTTTGCATAAAACACTGAATTTTAATTTAGTGCACGTGATGTTTTGGATGGTGTTTTCTTGACACGGCTCAGAGTTTATACCAGCTGTGTTATAGAGATGTTTCCACCGATCAATAAACAGGAAATAGCTGATCAGTTGTTTAACTTAAACATTTGAACATAAGATTTGATTTGGAAACAGTGACGTTGTTGCACTGATTTGCCTCTTGATTTTCTCACCGGGGCCAATACATATCCCTCCATGATTCACTAAAACGATGTCATGTGACCATTTCTGAAAGATGACGCAGATCCGTGTCAATGACCAGTAAAAAAGTGAAGCGGCAGCAAGCACCTTCTGACTTTTGTGGTCCTTGCTATCCGCTGTTACGCAGCAAAAACCTCCCTCACATGCAGTAGGAAAACCTCTGTAAGAGCAGTCCGCACCAGAGATTATTCTCTGGAGAGTTTTTAGCCATCTACCTGTGGCCACAGAGGATGGACGGCTCTGTGATTTACTGTTGAGTAATTTAAAATCCTAATGTGGACGCAGCTCTATTTTGTTTAACATTTACATTTAACGACAACAATATACTTGTGGATTTTGGGGACAAAGCGAGTGAAGCGGGATCGAATTGGCTCGTTTGGATGTTTGTGGGTGAAGATTCTTCAACATATAGATGCTGGATACGAGGAAGACTGTAGAGGTGTGGAGAGAAAGGATGACCATGTAGGTCAGGGGTATTCAACTAGATTAGAGAGGGGGCCACATCTGCAAAAGGACTGTATGGAGAGGGCCGCACTGCATGCGCGCACAAAGCGCGCAGGCGGAAAATTTGGGGGTTTTCAAAATGTATTTTGCACTCAAAGACGAAGATTTATGTATATATAATACATTTGTGCTCACGGATGAGCAGGAGAATATATCTGTCTAGTTTACATATGAATTATGTATTAATTGTCTCCAGATTTAGTCATTGTGAATGTTAAATATAATATTCATATAAAGAAATATTATTTTAAATGCAAGTTCATTTTGAAACCATGCAACTTAATGAAGTTGATATTGACCTATTTTAATAAAACACGCCATAATGACAAAGCACCACTTTCCACCAAGAGTTCCTTATTTGAATATTATATTAAGCATTGAGCACAAGCATTTCAGTCCATAGTAGCCAGTTTGATGTTATAAATAAGCAACCAAAATATTAACCATAAGATCCTTTATTTATGACACATCTGTGCATTATATCAGCAAAACAAAACAATCACGAATTATAGGAGGCTTAGAAGTCCGTCTGAAATGCAAAGTCCTCATTTAGAGATTCAAATGAAAAAAATGTCAGGCCAATCCTAGAAGCCTAATGATGTAAACAAGTCCTCTAAACAACGGAGGTTAATAACAAATAATGTGACAAACATTATCACTGTGCAACACTTGCAAAAAATCTGAAGTAGTAAAGAACATCTCCAACAGAGATAAACATAAACACTGTCCAATGAATCATTAACCAACTGAAAAGGCTACCAAGCATCTTAAACTTTTATTAATTAACAAAATGCGATATGTAAACCATGTTAGTGTTGCTTACTTCCGGCGGCCGATCGATCGGAACAACACTACTTTCCCCCCCCTTTTTTTAAATATGACCAGGGGCCATATAAAAGCTCCTGGCGGGCCACAAGTGGCCCACGGGCTGCCAGTTGAATATCCCTGATGTACAGTGGGGGGAACAAGTATTTGATACACTGTCGATTTTGCAGGTTTTCCCACTTGCAAAGCATGTAGAAGTCTGTAATTTTTATCATAGGTACTCCTCAACGGTGAGTGACAGAATCTAAAAAAAAAATCCAGAAAATCACATTGTATGATTTTTAAGTAATTAATTTACATTTTATTGCATGACATAAGTATTTGATCACCTGTCAACCAGTAAGACTTCCGGCTCTCACAGACCTGTTAGTTGTTCTTTAAGAAGCCCTCCTGTTCTCCACTCATTACCTGTATTAACTGCACCTGTTTGAACTCGTTACCTGTATAAAAGACACCTGTCCACACACTCAATCAAACAAACTCCAACCTCTCCACAATGGCCAAGACCAGAGAGCTGTGTAAGGACATCAGGGATAAAATTGTAGACCTGCACAAGGCTGGGATGGGCTACAGGACAATAGGCAAGCAGCTTGGTGAGAAGGCAACAACTGTTGGCGCAATTATTAGAAAATGGAAGAAGTTCAAGATGACGGTCAATCTCCCTCGGTCTGGGGCTCCATGCAAAATCTCACCTGGTGGGGCATCAATGATCATGAGGAAGGTGAGGGATCAGCCCAGAACTACACGGCAGGACCTGGTCAATGACCTGAAGAGAGCTGGGACCACAGTCTCAAAGAAAACCATTAGTAACACACTACGCCGTCATGGATTAAAATCCTGCAGCGCACGCAAGGTCCCCCTGCTCAAGCCAGTGCATGTCAAGGCCTGTCTGAAGTTTGCCAATGACCATCTGGATGATCCAGAGGAGGAATGGGAGAAGCTCATGTGGTCTGATGAGACTAAAATAGAGCTTTTTGGTCTAAACATTCGCCGTGTTTGGAGGAAGAAGAAGGATGAGTACAACCCCAAGAACACCATCCCAACCGTGAAGCATGGAGGTGGAAACATCATTGTTTGGGGATGCTTTTCTGCAAAGGGGACAGGACGACTGCACCGTATTGAGGGGAGGATGGATGGGGCCATGTATCGCGAGATCTTGGCACACAACCTCCTTCCCTCAGTAAGAGCATTGAAGATGGGTCGTGGCTGGGTCTTCCAGCATGACAACGAGCCAAAACACACAGCCAGGGCAACTAAGGAGTGGCTCCGTAAGAATCATTTCAAGGTCCTGGAGTGGCCTAGCCACTCTCCAGACCTGAACCCAATAGAAAATCTTTGGAGGGAGCTGAAAGTCCGTATTGCCCAGCGACAGCCCCGAAACCTGAAGGATCTGGAGAAGATCTGTATGGAGGAGTGGGCCAAAATCCCTGCTGCAGTGTGTGCAAACCTGGTCAAGAACTACAGGAAACGTCTGATCTCTGTAATTGCAAACAAAGGTTTCTGTACCAAATATTAAAGGAGCTTGAGGCCGGATTGTGGCAGGATTTATGAAAAAAATCCGTATACGTTTTAAGTTTTCTAGTAATAATGTCAGATGAAGCGTTCCAAACCCAAAAGAATGAGCCCTCTAGTCTATCTCTCCATTGCCTTGAACAGGCTGTGTGCTGCAAAATGTGCTGCAATTCGGTCCCGAATTTCCCGCGCTGTCCTGCGGATGTGACGTCACATGGCGCTGCATGCACGTTCTCCCCGTTCTCCCGTGCCGCCTTCACTGTTGGCTGCAGTACCCCCGATGGCCGTCGTGGTGAAGGGTGGCGCTATAGAGTCTCATTTCTTAAAAGGAGCCTCAAGCTCCTTTAAGTTCTGTTTTTCTGATGTATCAAATACTTATGTCATGCAATAAAATGCAAATTAATTAGTTAAAAATCATACAATGTGATTTTCTGGATTGTTTTTTTAGATTCCATCACTCACAGTTGAAGAGTACCTAAAATAACCTAAAAATTACAGACTTCTACATGCTTTTCAAGTGGGAAAACCAGCAAAATCGGCAGTGTATCAAATACTTGTTCTCCCCACTGTAGGTGATGAGACAGATAAAGATGCAGAAGGATGGAAAAGAAGGATCTGCTGTGTTGAGCCCAGACATGAACAGTCATGAAAAGAAATGGTTGAAGGAGAAGACTTGGCTCTGCCTCTCTACATGTTTAACTAAGTTTTGTCTTTCTTTTTGCAGTACTTCCTGTGGTACCTGTGCCTGCTTCCTCTGGTCATCCCACACCTGAGTCTCTCTGTGAATCAGGGGCTGGGTCTGCTGCTTCTCTGGTTTGCTGGACAGGTAATTCAGTTTCACACATCGGGAGTTACCGTCGGGTCAATCGACACCAACCCAGCCAGCGGTGTCCACCTGAAACTTCAGCTCCATGTATTTTGTATTTCTGAGAGAAGCCATAAATACTGCAGCCACAGAGCAACCTTTATGCAGGCGAGCAGCGTTTTACCAAGAATACAAAATGAGCTTTGAGGCTGGATGTAATTTAAAATGTTGGCATCGACTGCTCTGCAAAGTTTACAGGTTCAACAGTAAAATCATGACGGCTTATATGGGCACTTATACTCGGTCTGATTCTTCAGTATTTACAATTAAACCTAAAGTAGGTCTAGATATAATTTGAAATGACAGCTTATTTCTCCACTAACAGGGCATCTGGTTGGCTCCAGCCTACTTCCTGGAGTTTGAGGGCTACAACACCTTCCTGTGGATCTGGCTCGCTGGTTTGCTCTTCTTGGTCATCAACTGCTACGTATTGATTCAGATCATAGCTCATTACAAACCCACACACACTCCACAGAGGCTGAAGGCTGAGTGACCCTCCGGGGATTTGAATATGGACCAATTTTATCCCAATGTGAGTGTGAGGACTCAAACAATGTTCCAGTCAATCATGAACTACAGATGCATCTGCATGAAAAGGTTTTTTTCCCCCCACAGTTTTTAATTAATCTATCTAGTATATTTCTTTTTCTTTTTTATTGAACGGCTAAGTCATAAAGTTAATTTGTAAGATACAAAAATGTATTTGTATTAATAGCTCTCCTAGTCATTGCAGGTCAAACTGCTTAAATCCACAGTGACTCAGAAAACGCAGTGTCGCAGAAAACCGCTCTTGCACTACTTTTTCTAGACTGAAACTGGGACGTCCGCTTCTCCTGTGGTCAGGTCACACGAGGCGGATGTTCTCGGTTTGACTCGAAGAGCAAAATAACTTCTGTAGATCTGAAACTGAAGTTTTCCAGCACTGAGCTGAAATATTGAGCATCTCAGGGTTTTTGTAATGGCTATGTTTTCCTCCTTGTGAAAAGCTGTTCCCAGGTGGAACGAGGATTCACTACGGGCAGGTGTTAGGATGAACCTGGCAGATTAAAACTTAGAAAGTCCAGGAAAATCTAAACTAAATCATGTTTTGTGTCTGGAACTTTACCCACACACAAAGAGTTCCTTTTGTTCTGGTTTGTTGGCAAACGAAAAGAAAAACACTTACAGGATTGTCTCAGAAAATTAGAATATTGTGATTTTCTGTAATGCAATTACAAAAACAAAAATGTCATACATTCTGGATTCATTACAAATCAACTGAAATATTGCAAGCCTTTTATTATTTTAATATTGCTGATCAGGTTTACAGCTTAAGAAAACTCAAATATCCTATCTCAAAAAATTAGAATATTCTGGGAATCTTAATCTTAAACTGTAAACCATAATCAGCAATATTAAAATAATAAAAGGCTTGCAATATTTCAGTTGATTTGTAATGAATCCAGAATGTATGACATTTTTGTTTTTTTTAATTGCATTACAGAAAATAAAGAACTTTATCACAATATTCTAATTTTCTGAGACAGTCCTGTATCGAAATCTCTGCTTCATTATCACTGCTTGTGGGGAGCTAATGGGTTTTAAACTAGAGGGGATTTGGATTCAAAAGTTTATTTATTGCTGTAATTAATGTTCATCTATTAAAACCAATTTAAAATAAAGCCTCTTGTAACTTTGTTTCAAGCACGTTTAAAATCCCCTCGGCTGCAGTACCACCGCGCGGCCGGTAGGCGGCAGCATTCCCCAGCGGAGGAGACCGCTCGAGCATCATTGCTTAAAACCTTGCAGATTAATCAGTCAGCTGGAGCAAGAACACAATCCACAACAAACAGTGCCGCCAGTGGTTCCCTAATCTCGCTGTTCCCTTTGTCCCTAATCTCAGATGGAAATTATTGGAGCGTTCATCGTGCTGCTGTTGGTTCTGAGCATGTTTCTCCGGTCCCGCAGCGACACTGGAAGTGCTCAGTGAATAGAAAATACTGTACACGCTTTTGAATGTTTGACATACTCAGAAGTTAGGGTTGAATTAACAGTTTTTCCTCCCAATCTTTTGGTTTCTTCCGCACCAGTAGAGCCTGCTTGTGCTTCATATGTGCACCCATGTTTGCATGACTCATGGTCAGCTGTGGCCTGAATTTCCAGCTCATGAATCACCGGATGCTCTCAGTTGCCGTTCAGTTAGCTCCATGCCCTTGGGGGGCGTATATAAATCCACAACGCTGCTCTTTTAATTAGAGGAAAGGGCCGACATCATTTTTCAAGCAGCCATTTCAGACCAGGTGGACTTGGCTGTAGTTAAAGTTGGTTGTAGGCTATTTGGCATCAGGACTCTTGGGAACCCTCGTTCAGTAGACATCCGTGCAGCTGAAGAAAGTAACTGGTAATAATGTTCTCTGCTGTTGTAAAAGAGTCAAATGTGTCCAGAAAGCAAGAAGTTGGGAACTTCACCTGCAAGATAATTATTTTATTTAGTTTTTTTTCCAGAGGATTCGGTTGTAAAATAAAGCTTCAAGTGTGACCGTGGCGGTTTTCCATACATTTGGAAGTGAATGTGTGTAGGATAATATTGTAAATGTGTCCTCCTGTGTTGAAGCCTGAAAGAATAACCCCCGCTTGTGTCACTGGGAGACATAAGAGAGGAGAAACAAATATGTGTATGTTACATAATTGGTGCTTCTGCCTATATGAGATTGTTTATTGGAGTGAGTGTGTGATATACAGAGAGAGTGGGTGTTAACTAGGGCATAACCTTGCATGGTATAGGCTTATAGGTCTCTCTTTCTACATACACACACACACACACACACGTGCACGCGCTGCCTCACAGACACAGCTGTCAGCTTGGATCAGGCGTGTTGCTTACATTACAGCAGCCCAAAGCAGTCAGCCCTCTGCTTTGACTGCATGTACTCTCTTTTTTTCCCCCTCCATTGTTTCTTTTTCTCACTTCCAGACTCTGTCTCACTTCACCTCCATCGCTGTTGTTCTCACCATCACCCTCTCTCCTCCGTGCACTGAACAAGTGCAACACAGATGGTGTGATAGAGGGTCGCCGACATGCCGGCAAATATTAAACATCCTCGTCATCCTCTTACGCCTGTTTCTGGGTGCTGAAGCATCAACCTCTGGGTCTGGGTCCTCTGGAGTTTTTTTTGCGCTCAGGTTTGGTTTTACTCCCCATTTGTGCACGTAAGACATAGTTAGAGATGGGATTCACATGGGGCTCTTGTGTGTGAGGAAAGTGAGTCTTTGTTCTGTTTATAATAAAACACTTGAACAATCTTTTGTTATAAATTCAGCATCTAAAGCCTCAAGATCTACTCGTGCTGTTGCTGTTGTAAGACCAGCGCGGCTCCTGCAGCGCCACTGAGCACCGTGAATTACATTCTTTTCTCTTTTCAACCCTCCATTATAAATCAGAGTTTCACTTATTAGGTTTACTATTTCCCATATCCAGCCAACTGCAAAGTAATAAATCTTATCAGTCTTGTGGCAAGTTGAAGCTGCCGTAACACGGGAACTCTGCAAGCCAGTAAAGGTCTTAGTTCATCTGAATCAACCTTTCAGAGCCAAAAAAAAAGGAAGAAAATGAGTGTTTAAAAACATAAGTAATGACAGAGCTATTTTTATAAATAGAAGTTCACAGACAAATGTAGTTTAAAACTCAAGATCACGAGCTTTGAGGTAACAAACATGATATTATAACATTATGATGTTAAACTTGGATATCATTAGCTATAAAGGTTTATTTGACAGTTATATAAAAACATACACCAGCATGAACCTCCTTTTATGATCATGTGCACACTAAGCTGTGATAAATGAACCCATCTGCTGCTGGTGCTGTACATCTAATAGACATCTTTCCAACCATGACATCTTGTTATCTTAAACTATCAGGTTAACTTAAATAACCCATTATATATTTTTTTCTCAGATTATTTTTTGCTCTATCCAGCGTTTCCTCTGTGTGTACGTAAGCATTCATGTACACGTGCACAAATGTATGTAAACACCCACAATCATCTTAATTAGTAAAATCCGTGCACTTACTGATCCCGGCAAAGCCAGTAATTCCCTGTAAGCTACACGCTAAGTGCAGTGAAACAAACACAGACTTCTGGGAGGGATTAGAGGAAGGAGTGATGAGAGTGGAGATGGCGAGCGCTAACAGACTGCTTTACATCACCAGTGATGACTGTGTCGATGTAGGAAGTATCTATTTTTAGTTTTTCCCCTTTCTTTGCCTCATTTATTATTTATTTACGTGCTAGAGCGTCACTAGCAGATGCTCTGGTGGAGGTCACACCGCAGGTCAGGTGTGTCTGGTCCATTTGTGTGAGCAGTTAAACAGGAGAAATAATGCCCTGGTGTCTTGGTGCCTCTTGAATAGAAACAAGAACTTCAAATGACAGTATTTTTGTCCTTTTGCACCACCGTGATGGATTTGACATAAAACAATGGAGATGTGATTGAAGTGGAGACCATTTGGGCACTAAACCCATTTTGAAATTGTAGAAATCCTGGAGGAAGTGGACGTCACCGGATCCTGAGTTTCCACCCTGCAGATGCTTTGCCGGACCGTCGCTGGTGTCGCTGTTTTTCTTCTTCTTTGCTTCTTCTTCTCTTTCTATTTCCTTGTCTGCAAAAAGTCTTTATGTTAGGGACCAAGCAGTCGGCAAGGAGGAGAACAGGAGTTGGTTTAAGAAAAAGGGGTTTATTTTCTACAAAAATTTATATATAAACCAAAACTCATTAACCAGGTTTATAAAAAAAGGTCAACAAACCAGAACTACATTGTAACTGTTAGCAACATAACAAGACACCAACTGCACAAAAAACTGACTTTCCTATAATGACACAGAAGGGAACATATATAGTGGCTTGGCCAAACCAAATAACACACAAGGGGAAACCAAAATGGACAACAAGTACAACTAATACAAAAGGAAACCAACTAAACCCCAAATCCCCCCTCTAGCATAACAGCACATGGTATGGCTTAATGGGCATGCCACAGGATTTAGCAGTCCTCCACCCTTGGCCACGCCTTTTGCCTGACCAGGAAAGGTAACTCCTCCACCAGCATGGTAACTCAAAACAAGGAAATAAAGATTAGTATAAACAGAAGAAATGAACTATAACCTTACAATGAAGAAACATGTGCACTCTATTTAAACAGTGTAAGGCTATAAACAAACAAATATATATCAAATAAACTAAACCTTAATGTTTAATTGAATTGTTTGGGGTGTGGCTGACTGCAAATAAAATTAGCCTGTGTGCTTAAAGTAATGAGGGCCTAGTGTGTAGGATATTACCCTCTTCAACTGGCCTGTGTGGCTGTGGCCATCACACTTTAGTTGGGGTTTTTTTTCTGTATTTTTAGTGTCGTCCATCCACACTGACACCATCCTACAGGGTTTGTCTGAATCTGAGCAGAGTGTGGACCTGTGCAGATTTCAGCTTTTAGGAGTCACACTTGCAGCCACGCCCACACCATCACACTCCCTCTACCATGTCTGACACATGCGGCATGTTTCAGGTTTCCTTCTTTCTCCATACCCTTCTGTTCCCATGATTCATTTGTCCACAGAATCTGATTCTTCAACGTGGGGGTTTATCCTTATTTATTTAATTATTTAGATGTTTCCAGTTTAATCTTGTTTTCCTGGTCATGAATGTCACTAGTGGTTTGTACTTTGTTGTAAACCCTCTATTATTTACATTCAATGATGTCTTCCTTCTCCAGAGTTTTCTTGATTTTTGTTGGTTTGGTGAAGTGATTTTTCTTCACCGGGAAAAAGATCCTGCAGTTCTCCACTTCTGATCATCTGTGGTCTCCAGGCCTTTTGGTGGTGTTGCTGAGGTCAAACTGCAATGTATCAGATTGATGTTTGTTGGATTTCATATTGGTAGCTTCACTCAAGCAGCTGACGAATGCCAACCAGTACCTGATGTCAGCTCCAGACCTCTTTATCTGCTTCACCACACCTGACCAAGTCACCGTTTAGTCTCTGTCCGATCTGCAGCGTCCGGACCTGCATTTAGGAGCAAGCTAAAGATTCAGCTCCTCAAGCATCTTTTCTGCATTTAGTTAAACTTCTCTGCTCTTCAGGATGAGTTAGAAGATGTGTCCAGCTCTTTGCATGACTCAGCACTGAGAAAGCTCCATGCACTTATGCCAAGATGATATTATGTTGGTGAATTTAAGACCTAGTTTTGCTGAGTAAAGGGACTGTTGTGTTGGGTGAGAAGGAAACAAAAAATGTGAGCCCTTAAATAAGAAACTGCTTTGCTGCATAATATGTTTGCATAAGCACTCACTTTAAAACTGAAAGTCTGCAGACTGAAGACGTCTTGATCATTTTCTTTCAAACCCATTGTTGGTGTTGTACAAGCACAAAGCTCTTCCAGAAAGCTTACAAAAGCTTCCTGGCCTGACTATATGTTAAAGAAACAGCCGTTTTTGCTTTGGTTATTATTTGAAATGGTCAGACTGTTATTAAAATAACCAAACCTGCACATCCTGATCCTTTTTCTGCTCCCTGACATTAAGCTACCATTTCCATCTTCTGACCTCATAATTATTAGTCTCCTACTCCCATTTCATCCGCAGCTACTTGGAGGCTGAGCTGCTGATAATTTACAGTCATCATCTATCAAAGTTTTGTTTTCAAATAAAAGACGAGCCTTAGCAAAAGTTGAGTACATGTCTATTGTAATTTTAGAGTAAGAAGTCAGCGTGTGTTAAGTGAACGTCAGAGGTGCAGCTCTCCTGAGGACCAGGATCCAACCACAGCCTTTAGGTTACATCTCGCTCTCTTCTGGCTCCCCCGGCTCCTCCGTTGTGTGGATACCAGCGGTCCCTCCACTCTGAACCTCGTCCCAGACAGCGGTGAGAGATGTGTGTCACGTTTCCCAGATCGTGTGAAAGAGCTGTCAGGCCAGCTCTGCAGCACATTAATCATACGGGGAACGTGGCCACGGATACGCCGTATCCTGTTCTGCTCCACTTCCATTATTCATGGAGACACCAATCCAAGAGGATGAGACCACATTTGTGTGAAAAATTCAAAAGCTACTAAAGAGATAAGTATGTTAACAATAAGATGTGTCCTTTTATTTTTGTAATAATTTAATAGTGGTGAGCATTTATGAGGGCAGGGCAGGGGCGTCAATTGGGGATTGACAAGGTACGGCAGCCGCCACACCTTGGCTTCAAGGGAAAATGTAAATGTTTTTTAAATACATTTATGGAATTACTCTGTGTCTATTTGTATTGATTATTCTATTAATACATATAGAATAACTACAAATGCAAATCCGAACAACATGATCGATTTCACTAGTTATTACACTGCAAAAAAACAAGAATATTTGTCTTATTTCTAGTTAAAATGTCAAATTTTTAGTCAAAAAAAATCTCATTACATTTAAGACAAGACTCAAAAACAACCATTTTCACCTGTTTCAAGTAGATTTTCACTTAAAATAAGTGGAAAAATCTGCCAGTAGAACAATATTTTTTTGCTTGTAATAAGAAGATAAATCTTGTCCCACTGGCAGATTTTTCTACTTATTTCAAGTGAAAATTTACTTGAAACAGGTGAAAATGGTCAAATAAGTTATTTTTCTGGTGACGACTCTTGTTTTAAGTGTAATGAGATTTTTTGACTAAAAATGAGACATTTTAACTAGAAATAAGACAAATATTCCTGGTAAGATTTTAAGTTTTTGCAGGGAGCGAGACTGCATTTGAAAAAGTTCCAATTTTCTTGACCACACAGATAAGCTACATAGCAGACTTCTGTGATGAGTATTTGCTGGACGTGTTGATTGATACTCTAGTTAAGTTCTGTGACTCGTAACCTTGCCATACCTTAGCTTCGACTGAATTACAACAGGACATTGGCAGCGTGGTGATTGACCAGGTGGATCCCAGCTTTTACGGGAGTTTAATAGTGTCGTATTAAAACCTAGAACCTTTGAAAAAGGCAGAAATTCAGATCCAAAAGATTAATAACACACCCAGCTTGCTTTTTGATATAAAGAAAGATCTTTAATAGATAAGTCGCATTTGCAAAAACATGTAGAAACATTGGAAGACACTGCATATTTACACCGTGTTCGCTACCTTGCAGCTACCTCCTGCATGAGATAAGAATGACAGTTTTTTCTTTTTTTTTATCAATAATTATCAAAAAGATAGCAAGGAGGGGAAAAAAAACAAGCCATATTTATTCTTGTTAGTAAAACAGAGAAGCCTTCAAAACTGTATTTTTTTTTTTAAATTATACACTTATGCATCTTACAATAAATACAAATCATTAAACATTTATTAACATGAGCACACACAAAGAGAGAGAAAAAAAAGATACATTTATAACAGAGACACTGTGTACAGTTGTGCGTGTTGACTCAAAAACCTGTCTGGGTACGTATAACTTCAGCTGAACATTTCCCAGTAGTGCAAATCAGAAACTACAACGGCAGCTTCACAGAACTGAGACTTAATGATGAATCCATTTGGTGCTTTTAATTGTGCAAAAATACTGAAGTGAAGACAAAGTTGGATGGTTTGGGGCTGAAAAGAAAGCATGAAAAGTCAATATTGAGTTCAAAGAAGATGCTGTTTAATCTAAACTGTACAATATCAGCTCAGACATGAAATCATCTCTGACATAAAGTTGAATTGATGGTACTCGTAAAAAGAGAAATAAAAGTTGAACTTCATAACTAGAAATCTTCAAAATGTCACTTTAATCTGATCTGAGGAAGCCTTCAACCGATGATTGATGGAGAACAATGATGCAGAATTTCCTCCAAACTTCATATTAGGTCCAGAGTTGCAAAGGGTGACTCTAGTGGGATTTGTTTGTTTTTTCAAATAGTGCTCACTTCTCATAATAACTTAATCTGGATACCTAAACCAATATAAAATAATAAAGACACTAAAAGAGTGATCTGCCCCTTCAATCGTCTTACGCGTTCTGTCGTTACATTTTGCAAATGATTCTGCAGCAAACGGGGATAATTCTCAAAGATGTTTCCACAAAAGCACTGTAATAAAAACTGCTGTGAAGAGACGCAACCTTGGGACACAAACACTAATAATTGCCATGCTGGGAGAAAAAGATCATGTGAATTTAAGTGCTTTGTGCAATAAAGGTGTCCTTGAACGCATTAATGATTGCATTTCACGCATTTTCAATGTGTTATCCTCGACACGAACCAAACGATACAGTTTACTGTAATGTATAACAAGCAAGTTTCAAGTTTCCGCAAGTTGATTTGTTTCAATTCTATAATACACAGAAACCAGCAGTTTCCATTCACACATCACTGCAGGCAGTAAGATAGAAAAAGTGTTTATACAACCCTGTTTCCAAAAACGTAACACTATAACATGTGCATACTGTAAAAACAGGATGCAATGATGAGTGAATCATTTAAAACCTATATTTAATTACATATTTTAACAACAGGTCATTAATGTGACTTCTCTGAGTTTCTGCTTTTGTTGGTAAAGTTTTTAATGACAATGCTTTCTTTCCTGAGCATATGTTGCACTTTACACAAGATTATTCTGTAATGAATTTTAGCCTCATCCCTGACATACAGGGCTGGCTGATTTTATTCATGATGTGCCTCGTAACACACAAAAAAAGCTTTTTATCTTCTTGTTAATGTGGCAGAGAACTTGATCAGTCAATTTTCAAGTCAATGTGCAGGCAGTCGGCTCAACTGCAGTGTTTTTCAAGCATTATACAACTTTTCGGATGTTTCTCCTGTTCAAGAAGATGCAGCGGTTCAAGATTTAATATTTTGGTTCTCTCATTATCCTTCAATCACGTATTTGGTTCAAATGGCTCACAAATCTTTGCACCCTGTTTTTTTTACTTTGAACATAATATCCAATGCTTCCTGGAAACAGCAGAAAAAAAGAAATCCAAAATGAGTTATTCTTTAAATGGTTTCCACTAACTGCTAAGCATATTCTCATTCTCATCATCATCATCCATCTCACTTTTAAAACATGCAGCAGTAGTTGGAAGTCATGTCCTGTCAACAAAGTAAAAAAAAAAAAAAAAAAAAAGAACAGCATAAAGAAAACCCATCTTTTTACAGCTAAATCTTTGTTTTTGTCACAAAAAAGTTGCATTAATGTAAAGAAAAAAAACAAAATAAAATTGTGTTTCTTGATGTACTTTTTCCTCATTGTCACTAAATCCAAAAGTGCTTGGAACCATCTACAAAGCGTGTACCTCAAAAATAAAATCATCTATCCGTAAACTGGACTGAAATAATATTATTACTGATTGTCACAACACTGATATTTGAACCTGAGCCTTGTTTGAAACCTCTTCATCAGACAGAGGAAGTGATTGATATCCTGGGAATCCTCATCATCATCTCTTCTCCTGTAACGCAGGTACATGTGAGTGGAAACTCCGGAGAGAAGTGCGTACTGATGTGTTTGTGCGTGCTGTGATTGTGCGTGTGGAGGGAGGTTCGGGGCCCGGGTGAGCAGGGGTTAAATTGGGATTTGTTAGGGGGTGGATGGCTCGTCCCTCCGACCTGAAGATAAATCTTGAGGTCGAGTGATTACAACTGTTTTTAAACACTTACATTAAACTGGAATCGACTTATATCTTAGAATATTACAAAATAAACCATTTTAAATATCCACAGCTTCCCATTACTCTTCAGAGTCCAGTAAAAAATTCAGTCACCATTTATTTACAACCTTTGAAAACTGAAAACATCATAAAAGACTTGAATCATTTCTGCACGTGTGCGACATATGTTTAAAGGAAATTAGAAAATATTATATAGTTTTGTTCCTATGAGAGGGAAGCAAAAAAGAACTGCGAGATAATGTTTTCATTAGTTATGAATATAGTTAAGAATCTGTCAAACATGAATATATATATACTGACGCAATTTACTCTGAGATCTTTCTCAAACTACAAATGTCCTGACGCCTGAAGACGACCTTGAGCTCGCCAGCTACCTTGTTACGGTTACTTTCTTATCTTTTCATTATCATCCTTATGAAACTGTAGCACTGTTTTTCTCTATCTGCCTTTTCCCATGCAGCTGCCTGCGGTCCGTCTCCCACGTACGACTGAAGACCCGGCGACTGAGGTCGGGGATCTGACATGTAACGCTACTTTACAGACAAAGTGGATTGTGTTGACGCGTGGATATTCTTGTGCGCTTTAAAAACGTCACCACCGGGGATAGAAAGTGAAATAAGATCTTGTTCCTCAGGTTTTTTCTCGCTTTGTTCTGCTTTGACGAGTGCCGACGCGGAGCTGGAAGAGTTTGAGTCTGGTTGGAAAAATGTTGGCTTTTCATGACATTTAAAGCCTGAGACAGGTATCAAAATAAATATTGTTGAAAGATAATGTGAAGTAAAACGTCTCATTACAACAAATCACGAGCCGGTGGTGGCTGAGCCCACGAGGCCCAATTTAACCCCTGCAGGGAAGCATCTACCGCTGAGTTTGTGTGTGGGCGATGCAGCGGCCCCTCTTATTGCATGTAAATGTAGGGACTGGACTTCTGGTGCCCTGTGCTCATCACACACGACATAGCGTTCCTGGGGCCGACCATCATGGAGTGGTTCATGTCATGCGTGCTCTCAGACCAGGGGGGGGAGTCCATGGGCTCCCGCTTGATTGAATGGATCAGGCCGTGGCCCTTGAACTCGTAAGTGCCGTGCTTGTTGTAGTCGGGCTGCATGTAGGCCTTGTGTGGGTTCTGAGAGTACATGTGCGAGTCCATGACGCCGACACCGGACTGGTTGTTGCATAGAGAGTCCGTGTGGGAGAGTCTCTGCGGACTAAGCTGGTTGTTGTTGCCGCCGCCCAGCTCTTTGTCACATTTTAAAAGGCGCGCGTTGGTGCTCCCGCCGTTGTTGACTGCGTAGTTCTGATAGCTGCCGTTGTTGTACGGGGGGCTGATCCCCGCTTTCCCCCGCTGGCAGGGCGAGTACTGCGGATCGTAGTAATCCGACTCCAGTTTCAGTTGCAGGCCGGAGCTGGAGTCGTACACCCCGTTGCCGTAGTGACGGTCGATCCCCACTTGGTCCCGGCAAACCCAGGTGTCGCATCCGTTCTCGGAGTCGGAGTCGTGCTCCACCTTGATGGGGGGCATCTCGGGCATCAGGTGGCCGTTGTAGCACTCCCCGTAGCCGTTCTCGCTCTTGACCGGGTCCACGCAGAAAGCGTCGGGGTCCGCGGGCATGTGCACGTTCTCGTACAGCTTTGAGATGAAAACCTCCCCGCCCCTGCCGTTGTGGCAGCTCGGAGACAGGCGGTAAGGCTTCCCGTACTGCCCGGTCCTGTTCAAGCGGTTGGAAGGGCCGTAGCCCATCCCCGGACCCGCTCTGACGGGGCCCGAGTTCTGGCGCAGGGGCCAGCCGCCGCCCAGGCCCGTGCCCAGGCCTTTGTGGGGGCCCATGGAGGACTTGCAGTAGTTGAGGGGCTCCTCCTGGTTGAAGTATCCGTCGGGGCAGTACTTGAGGTTGTCCTTGCAGAGCGGGGTCCAGGGGGCGTGGTGACCTCGCTGGGTAGCGCCGGGGGTGGGGCAGGGCAGGAGGAGAGGGTCTCCCATGTCGCCTGCACCGCCACTGCAGGAGTGTCTCCGGAGGGGTTCCCCGTGTTCACTGCTGGGAGGAGAGGAAAACACTTTTAGGCCCAAATATAGGAGATAAATCAGAGCACATCCATGTTCTTTTACTCATTGGCAGAGGTGTCAAGTAACAAAGTACAAATACTTTGTTACCTTACTTAAGTAGAAATTTTGGTTATCTATACTTCACTGGAGTAATTATTTTTCAGACGACTTTTTACTTTTACTCCTTACATTTTCACGCAATTATCTGTACTTTTTACTCCTTACATTTTAAAAACAGCCCCGTTACTCTATTTCATTTCGGCCTTTAATAAAAACTATCCAGTTAAATTGCTCCATCCGGATAGAGTGAATTTGGTTGTGGTTGTTTCAGATGTTCTTGTCCAGTTTTGTTCTTACATCCGTTCCCTCAGATTCCTGCAACTAAACTTGGATGTACATTCCAATAAAGGTTAGGATAAATGATAACATGCCTCTGAAGTTTGACTTTTTGCACCATTACAATACTTATAGGGAACTAGTCATCATATCTCCTGCTCTCTGAAACACATGTTAATGCTCAATAGTACACATATATGGTTCTTTAATATATTTGCATTATACTAAGATGCATTCATTTTCAATGGCTTTTGTCCTTAATGGCTTTTCCCCCTTACATTACTTTTACTTTTATACTTTAAGTAGTTGGAAACCAGTACTTTTATACTTTTACTTGAGTAAAAAACTTGAGTTGATACTTCAACAGGAGTATTTTTAAACTCTAGTATCTATACTTCTACCTGAGTAATGAATGTGAATACTTTTGACACCTCTGCTCATTGGTACTGAATGTTGCTTAGTCACCCTGATAGTAAATGGATCAGTCAGACTGGAAAGATGTCAAATGTCTGCAGAAGGCGATTTTTCCTGTAAAATATCTTCATTCCCCTGCTGATAACTGCATATCAATGTCCAGGTTTTGTTCACTAAAGAATAACATCAAAAGTCGCTAATCTTTTTGAATTTGACTAATCTTTTATACACTGCAGTCTTTTTTTTCTTTTAGCTTCATAGTCTTGTGATTATCCACTAATTATTTGAAGAACCATTTTCTTATCTCTTGATGTTTCATTTACAACATACATAAATAAGAATTTTGAAACTAAGGAAGGATTATATTTCATAGAGATGATGTACATTACAGAGGCCACAAAAATGCATTTTTGACTATTTTTACCACTTCAAATACATTTTTCTTAAAGAGCCAGGTGCTCCCAGGTTCTGACTCAGGTAGGACAAAAGTCATCCTTTAAAGTCCTTTTTTTATTTTACTTAAGCCGTCAACACATTTTCATTCCCAACCTGTAACAAACAATCATTTTTACAGTTTTGGGGACCTACTGGCTGTCAGTTTTTGACGAGACGACAGGAAAACGTCTCTGGTCTTATCTGTATGAGAGGTCAGAGAGGAGGAGGGGGGTCGTCACCAGATTCACAATCACGGCGCTTGTGATCGAGATTAAACTTCATGGTGCTGTTTTTCATTTTCTTTCTTAACTCTTTATTCTAACTTTTCTTTACTACCGTACTACTTTATTCCGGATTACAAAAATATGCTTAAGCATTAAAAGTATTTGACTAAGAATAGACAATAAAAGTACTTCAGGAAAAACCAATCCGTTTTTGCCATGTGGCTCTTGAAGATCCTGGACATCCAAAAACTAAGCATGTTGAAAACTGAAGCTGAGACTTCCTGACAAAACGTCAGAAAAGTGACAAGTTAAGAGCTGGACTCAAATCAGGGAAAACCACTGGAAACTTTAGGAAAGCCTGTTTGGTGTCAAAATCCATTATACCTCAGCCTCAAGTTTGCAGTGAAAAGGTTGACCTCCACCCTTACCCATGCTCCACTGCAGAGATAATCCCTCCTCCCTTGTTCTTTCCCCGCATTAAAATGTTCTTCACTTTCATCTCGGCGATGGAGGGCAGTAAAAGAGGCACGGCTACGCAGAACAGAGCCAGCTGGGGAGGCACTTGCACCCCAGACGTTGACTTCTTCTTCTGCCCTTGGAGGAACTTTAGTCGACCCTGGAACTGCATCGTCTGGAAGAGACGGAGGAGAGAGTTACTGGGTTTGATCTCATCCAAAGATTGATCCAATCTTAGACTTTGTTTTGAAAGGAAAATCATAGTGTGCACGAATTCATGATATCATCATGATATAATTTGTAACCAAACTGAAAAAAAGAAAAAAAAAAAAGTCATGTCTTTTATTACACACGTCAACATTTACAATCTGCCTCTGGTTAAATGGCTCAGCAGTGATGATTGATCACCGATCAGCACTGAGGGGAGCCACAACAGTTGTCTCCTGGTTGCAAACATGGGCGCTGCTCCCTTCACTTTTACTTGCAAGTTTGTCCACCTTCATAACTCTAATTTGGTGGAAAACAGGAGTCATAAATGTTCACCTGATACTAAGAGTAAAAAGCCTGCAGCTGCATTCACAGCTCTGGAAGGCTGTTTGATTCAGTTTAGTTTAATGGCCTTGATTTGAGCTGAATGCTGCTAACATGCTCATATTAGCGTACTAGTATATTATTTAACGGCGTAGCTGGTGAGTGTGAGCATGCTCGACATTAACCTGAACTGACAGTGGTGAAATCTTCCGGGCGATAGCATTGTTCAGTCAAAACCTTTGAACAAAATCACACTGCTCCTGCAGTAACTAACAGCTCGCAAAAATATTCATGCTCTGGCCTTTTCATGGACTTCCAGAACGAGTCCTGGGAATTACACAACAAATGTTTGCATCCCAACTGCAGCCACGCAGGCTGGGAGGGATATAAGCTCACTAGCACTTTTAGATGATGACAGAAAATTGCCATCCAAATCTTTTGCAGCCGAGCCAAGATCCGTGCTACCAGAGTGAACCTTGTGACCGTGAACTCAGCTGACCCAGCTGGGATTGTTCAGGCCCGTCTTCTTGTTGTTCCTTCATTTGGGCCTCTAGTTTTTTCCGCTGCTTGTCTCAAAACCACAAAAGTCACAGCCATGAGGGATGAACGAAGCTGTTCTGTTACTGCGTTCTCGCACACAACGTAACTATAAATACAGTAAGCGTGCACACTACGATGTAAATGAAATGTTGACGTGCCGAGGAGTACATCGCATTTTTTATTGGTCTCCTTCCAGAAATGGAAATGTTTGGTCTTTGCTCAACGTTTACATTCTGATTTGACTTTAAAATGCTGGAGTTAGTGTCTCGCTGAGCTGCTTCAGGACCACTCACCAAGAATCCAGAGGTGCTGTCCAGGAGACATCGGACTCTGGCTATGAAACATCTGTTGAGAAAGCAGGAGAGCTCGGCAGGAATTTCCCCGGCCTCCGGAGAATTTATCAGGCTGCTCCCTACGAAGTCCTCACCTACAGTGTTGCAGAGGAGAACCGGGGAAGATAATCACTTGTTTTGTTTGCGTTGCAGCCTCTCTGGCAAATGTACGAGCATCCCCAGAGTTTTCAGAGTATGAGGAAAGAAAAAGACCTACAGCACACAATGAAACACAAAGGAGCCCCGCTACGCACCGTTTCCCGCGGCGAGTTGGCCGTCCTGCTGCGCAGACGTCCCCTGATGCTGCAGAGGACACATGGCCCAGTGGAGCTGACGCCTGAACTCCTGCCGGTCGTCTATGTGGATGTAGTCAAACACGTTTTGGTGCATCACATCCGTCTGTGGGAAGGAGAGTTAGGTTACATAGATCCTTTAGGAAATAAAGTGTTTATTTTCTCATTCATATCCCCTTCTGTTAGGTTCAAGGCCCTGACCCAATACTATCACTACCCCTAGTTTTCATCCCTACCCCTAAATTTTGCGCGTTCCCGTGAGGGTAGTGGTGTCCCAATTCCTCTTTCCACCTTGGGGTAGTGAAGAAAAGTTGTGTAGTGGCTATGAATCTGTCCCTACGGATCAAGTGTTTTCGGATGCTGACTAGTTTTCTAGGGACAGAAAAATTTCCCAGAATGCTTTTCGTCGTCATTTGCGGACTAAATCCAAAAAAAAAACATGCCGGACATTTCTTATTTTTTAGTGAATGGAATCAATATTTTGAGTTAGTTTCTGCATAAAAATGCGTTTTGATTACATTTCTAGCGAGAAATATATATTTTACTTTCATAATATTCACTCAGTGGATGTACATAATCACTCGTTTGCCCGTTGTTGCGAAGTCTTTTTCAAACCTTGCCAGAATAAAGGCTGATTTATGGTTCCGCGTTACACCAACGCAGAGCCTACGGCGTAGGTTACGTACCCTACGCCGTAGGCTCTGCGTCGATTTAACGCGGAACCATAAATCAGCTCCCGAGCCGGCAGGCAGAAATCTCTAAATTTTCGGAGCAAATTTCTTAACAGGCGTAGCTAAAACTGTTAGATTTCATCTATTAAACCAACATTTATCTTCCTAAATGATTTATTTCAGCCAGCGGTAATTCTCCACAGAGCTGCAGGTTTCTCCCCGGGACGACGGTCACGTCTGTACTCCGGCTGCGCCCCTGACCGGCGGCTCTTATCATCTCCGAAAACATCGGGTCAAATTTCTTAACAGGCGTTATTTGGATAAACTGAGCCCAGGTTGGGGATCTTAACGGTTACTTTTACGCCTGAAAAAATATTAAAACTTAATAAAGTGGCATATTAACAGCGCTACAGCTGAAATTAAAACAGCTTTTGGCTCTCAGCTTCCTGATTAGGAGTAGGGATGAAAACGAGGGGTAGGGGGAGAATTGGGACAGGCCCCTGGGAAGATTTCAAGTGCCCTAAAATCAAGTGATAGAAAGTAGGGCTAGTGAAAGAAAGTAGGGGGAGTATTGGGATTGGGCCTAACAGACATGAGTCTGTATTATGTATTTGTAGCATCCTTGGTGCAGTGATGTCAGTGTCTTGAGTTGATAGTGACTGCTTCTAAAAGCTGCTTCCTAAAATAAAAGGAAGCCATAAGCACATTTACATATATGAAGTATGTTCTTTAAAGAGGATTCACACAAACAGTAAAAGTCTGAGGGCCGCGGCAGGGCCAGCGAGGGCAGCTGTGTTTGTCAAACATTGCGTGACACCGACTCCCGAACAGCAGTCCAGTCCAGCCCAGCTCACCGCACACACACACACACACTCACACACACACCCAGAATGAGTCTGGTTCCAGCCCGCTCTCGTCATGCCTCTCTCTCTCTCTCTCTCTTTTCCAGCAACAGCCTTGCTTTCTGTCAGTCCCTGACAGATTCCTCACTGCAACGTTCAACCTTCTCCTCTTCCCTCTCTCCCTCCTCCCTGCCCTCGCTCCATAATTTCCACACTAGTGGCACGCGAGGGTTTTTGATCGCCTGCCTCTGAAAACACGATCCGTTCCCACCATCTTCACAGAGGCTTCGTCCTGCGGTGTGTTTCCCTGCTGGCATCCAGGCCGACAGATGGATTGAGAGACTATTGTTTATGTTTCTCATAAAAAAAAGGGGGGGGGAAGAGAGAGCGGAAAAAAAACTGAGAAGTGATATTTTAACTGACCTTCAAAGGATAACTGCTCCAGTGACAAATTGGATCAAAGACTAGTGGAGGTTTTCTTTTTCTCTTCTCCAGAGCTTTTTTGTGGTGCTGCTTAGTGAAGCCTTGTGTTTTTCCTTTGTGTTCCTGCGGTGCATTAAGGATAAGTGTCCTTTCTGACTGCAATTGCGGGTTCATAATGGTGAGGCATGCTGTCAAAGCCTTGTCAGGGCGAAGTGAAGTATGTCAAAACAAAAACAACCAATGGCTCATTTGAAGAAGCGAAATGGGAAAGCCCGGGAGATCGCGTTTAATCACTGACTATGACACGGAGGATCCGCGAGTCCCCTTCAGAGATGTCTTGGCCCGCGCCCATGTCAATGTGTCTCAACATTCAGCGTACGTTTCTGACTTTATTCAATCTAAAATCATCTTTTTTTTGAAACAGACTGCCAAGTTGTGTACAAACAAACACACACACACTCAAAAGCAGCTGCAGCTGTATCGTAACATGTGCTTTTGTTGACATCCACTACAGGACTTGCAACAGGAAATACTCTGAAATGTGTCCTAAATTAATCCCGAGAGTGATCACATTCCACGGTGTTTACGTAATGTTAGTGGGACATGTATATAATTTGTCATGCTTAACTTTAGTTCAGGCCTTTATGACCCTCCGAGGATTAAATTAGGCTCGGACTCTAAATACTAAATACGTGCAGAACTCATGAAACCTGCTACTTAAGCATATTATGACCTTAATTTAGACTAATTTAGAGTAATTTAAAGTAAGCGATATCATTATCAGTGTGAAGCTGTGAGCACCGTTTAGCCCAAGTATGCCACACTTAGAGAGATGTTAATTTTAACCTGCAAGCGTTTTGTTTTATCAGTTCAAAATATGCTGGAAATCTTTCCTTCACATCCATCATTATATGAAATAGCAGTGCCCAGGGTTTACCCCGACCTTTGACCTGAGGGGAGCTCTGATAGACTCCAGCAAATCCCCGTGACCCTGAACCGGGATAAGCAGGTATAGATCATGGATGGATGGATGGAGATATGAAAGATAAGCTAACAAAAACATCTTTTGTACGTACACGGTATAAAAAAAAATGATCTCATATGAAATACTGTTGACTGAGCTGCTAATACAAACACATACCATACGCCTTTTAGCTTTAATTTCCTTTCGCCTTTCCTCACTAGCTCCCCTTCCACCCTGTGCACACACACACACACACACGCACACACACACACACACACACACACACACAGAGGCAGGGTTTTTTCAGACCGCTTTGGTTTTCACGTCAGTTTCACTGCGTTGCCCCCGTCTGATTGTGAGCCAAGTGAGAGCAGTGTAGCAGAAGGGTTTCTGCTGTTTGAGACGATACGTGAGGGCAAACGGAGGAGGGTAACAGTGAAAAGCACTTTATTCATGGTTCTGGAGGAGCGGGGCGGTCTGAGCATCACAGGACTGAAGAGCCCATGTTTATGTCATTTATAATTAATGTCGGGGTACTGCCGATGGAACGTTAAGCTGTCGGTGATTTGTGGCCACACACACACACACACACACACACACACACACACACACACACACACACACACACACACACACACACACATATATATATGAGCAGAGACCCATGGCGTGCATGTCAGGGTGAAACAGAGGTCTTAACCCCTAAGTTAGCGGGTTTCTTCTGCCTCCTGGACAAAGTGACCACACAGCGGGGGGTCGGACCAACTCATGGTTCATTAGCTGCACCATGAAGACAAAAAAATGATGATGATGATGATGATAATGATGATGAAGCGTGTGTGTTGCGTTCTGGTCAAAGGTTTTCTTTCTAGTCATGAGTTTGATGACTTTGCCGCCTTGTTTCGAACCGGACCAGACTGAGTTTAGCGCAGCAGAAAAGGTCTAAAGAGAGCGAAACATCTGGATGAAGTACATTTACAAGTACTATACCCAGCTTAGGTGTCATTTTGAGATACTTCTACTTTAACTGAATTATGCCACTTTTTTGTTTCACTTCAGAGGGAAAAGAACTTTTCCTCCATCACATTTATTTTCACAGCCTTTGTCAGCGGTTGCTTTGATGATGAAGATGAACATTTTGCACAGCGGAGGACATGATAAGCTTTCCAATAACAACCAAATGTCAAAAGACAAAACCGGGAGTTTTGTTATTTTTTAATATTCTTTTTGCATCTTGAAAAAATCTACGTGGCGTCAAAATAAAATTTCAGAGTTGTTATGAGACTCTGAAAGTAACGATTTTTCCATCTTCTCATGGTTCATTTTCAGTAAATGTTGAAAGAGCCACCACGAAGGAACGCTTAGATCTGAAATCAGACTTTGTTTTTGTTTTTTCTTCTTTCTTTTCCCGTCAGGCATCTCAGAAACTCTCACATTGACTGCATCGAGTGATCTTGTGCACAAAACTTCATATAAAGTAGATTAAACCCACTTTGTAAACCTGCTCTGAAAAACCTCCAGCAGCGACAAGATGAGCAGCAGCCGACACAGCGAGGCCTTCGTGTTAATAATCTCATGCAGCAGGAACCAAAAGAGTACTTTTACTTCAATGCTATCATCTAATTGTTCAAATACTTTTGCACATTTACATAGGAAGAAGTCATGGCTCTGACATGCTCTTACTTAAATAAAATAGTTAAGTCGTTTGTCGTGCCTTTGCACCATCAAAATATATTTTTTGGTACAGGGTGATTAAATTTAATTTTAATTATGTATTTATTTAGGACAATTCAGAAGAGCCATCTATTCACCTCCATTTTTCTGCATAATCACTTGTTTTGTGCAATTATTGGTGGACCATATATGAAATACATATATACTGTGTATATGTATATGTATATGTATATATATATATATATATATATATATATATATATATATATATATATATATATATATATATATATATATAAACTCTTGCATCGTGGAGAAGAATATGAAGCTGTTCACGACATCAACAACTGCGACTTCAAATGAAACAGTAAAGTAGAATAAATTCCTGTTTTGACAACGTTAACTGCAGAAACTGCAGATGCAGAGCATGTGGTGTATCAGACTGAATCTGATTTCACAGGTGTGACTCATAAAGTGTGAATGTGTTACATTTAAGGTTATTACTCTAAATTTACCCACAATCTTGTTGCATTTTATATTCAAAATGATAAACTGACCTGATGAAATCCCAGATAGTCCACGATGGTTGAGGAAGCATAAAACACCATCCCCTCACTGCTGACCACCAAGGCAAAGCCTGTCAGAGACTACACACACACACACACACACACACACACACACACACACACACACACACACACACACACACACACACACACACACACACACACACAAAGGAGAAACAGAAACAAGCACAGACTTGTGAACAAAATGAACCTGAATGCATCAAACGTATACACCTGCATTGGATCTTTTCCTTCTTAAAACTAACTTTAAATGGCAGAAACATGATAAATAAGAGTCAAACTGTCTTATCTGTGATCTAACCGTGGTTACTGTAATTACTGTAGGAACATTATTTTATATTGGTGATAAAATGCGTTTGACATTTGCCAGACGTTTTAGCCTTTTATGCTCAATTTATAAAATTCTTTCCATAATTCTCAGAACAGCAAATAACATTAAAAAAAGAGAACAAAAGATGGGACACGGTGGGAAAATCAAAGACAGATGGTTACGTTAAAGAACGGGCCAAATAAAACTTAGTGATTTGTTATGCTGTGAATTGCTTTTGAAAGACTTTTATGGATATTTTTTTTGGTGAAATTTAGATTCATGGTATTTTTTTAAAGACATACACTAATTTGCTCCCCCCTCAAACGTATGGAGAAATGTTAATAGTAGCGTCTGTTAACATGCTTTAATTTGTGGAACCACCGCCCTGATTAAAAGCAGAGCAACTCCACACACCAGCGCTCTCGGTCCCACTTTCCCCTCTTTGAACACACAGTTACACGCAGTAATGTGTTTTGGGCAGCTCAAGGAATCGGGCACTTGATTAGAAACGAACATTTCAAATAAATACCGAAGCGGCTTCATTCAAATGAGGAAAGATGGACAGATGGTGAAGGCGGGAAGCGTTTGAGAGGGAAAAAAACAAAGCAGGAAGGATGCATGGAAGCGGTCTTCCAGCATGTGTGCTGGATGCACAAAGCTGCGATTGCGTGACAACGGAGAGCCGGCTGGACTCGCGTGACTGCGGCTGCCTAACTGTGTCACCTCTGTTCTGCTGCGAGACTTTGCAGGTTTTTCCTGATGTGTGTTTGGGTCTATTTAAACAGGGTGTACATTCACGCAGCGGCTACATTCCCACTTACGCCCACTTTTTTCCCTGCCTTCATCTTTTCTGTCTTTCACACGTCTGCACTCGGTCCGTCTGAACTCCCTCCGTAAACACTGATAAATCCTTGTGTGCAGAGCAGTTAGCAGCTGTGAAACTGCACAGTTGAATATATTCATGGTGCAGCAGAGCGACGATGTCAGATAAAAATATCTAGATAACAGTAAGGTGATGTGTTAAAAGGCGTGATGCGAGCAGAGGAGACTGGGAGATGGGGCGGGTTCTCGGTGACGTTGATGTTGATGATGTTTGACAAGTTTAACTGGCACATGTCCCCCCTCTGACCCCCAACACGCAAGCGTGCACACACACATGCCATGCATATAAAAACTCACAGACAGACATTTCGCTTGCAAGCGCTAAAAAATACGTAATAATCCAATTTAATAAATCCTGCTAAGTAATATTCATCAGTGTGGAGCATTGAAAGCCATCTTGCAGCATCCTTATTTCAGAGTTTCTGAGTTTCTGAAATAAGGATGACCTGAAAATGAAGCGCCATGCAAAATTTAATATATTTATGACAAAAAGCTTATCTGTGAGGAAAATGTGGAAATGTCCCATGTGTTTACAGACGGATACGAGGAAAGTGTTTCAGGAAGTTCAGCTTGCATCTGTGGGACGCGGAGACATGAGAAGATGTATCTGACTCACTGGTTTGAAAACGTACTGCCCTAAAAACAACAAAACAAACTAAAGAAAACTGTCCAGCTGCAGGGGTTGTTTTAGTAACGGATCATTCATGCGGAGAATGCGCCCAAACAACAGTCATGAACATGTCCTGAACATACAGGAGTGAAATCTGGATTTTTATGACGTCCCACAGGCCAGGAAAGACAAGAATTTACATGCTGGGTTCATGTAGGTTTATTTAGCCTGTTCACCTTTCCCCCTACTCCTTCCAAGGCACTGAAATGCCACAATAAATCCCTGCAGGGCTTCGACAGCTTTATTCTCCTGGAACAAATAGGCTTCAGACTTTTGACCTGAAAGGGTACGTACAGGCAAAAAAAATAGTAGATTTTTGAAGGCTGATTACTTTAATTGGACCTTCCAAGTGAAATGACTCGCAAATTCATTGCAGATGAATACAGAGCATTTGTTTTTCACATGTCCAAAAACATTAATGGGACACTAATCATTTGTGGTGAAAAGCAGCAGGATATATAGCTAAAAAAATTATCATTACTCAAAACTTCCGAGAAGCTTTTGTTCTAAACTGGGGAGAGAAATCAAGAAATAAAGAAAGAAATATTGTACCGGTATTGGCTGCATTTGCAGCATGCTGTTTTTGTATGTTTGCTCCATCCACTTTCCCCTCAGTCCCTCACATACTACAGCCTTTAGGTAATGGAAAAAGGCACCTGCTGCTGGCCTACGCCACCAAATATCTGTAACTACAACGCCCCTGACTCTCATAACTGCCCATGGGAGACTAAAAGCTTTGACTTTTAAAGAAATCTTAAGAGGCGCTTTGCACGCACAGCCCAAAAATAAATAAAATATATCTACATGGGATCTGGAAGTAGAAGAAGCGGAGTAAAAGAAGCCGGTAAAGAGATAAAGATTAGGTGGGCAGCGTCTCAAAATAACAAGAAAGTCTTTGTCACTCGCTATTTGCTGTCCAAACCCAGATGAAATGAAAGCCGTCCATGAATCTGTTGCTAAAGTCTCATTAAAGGGTCTGAGGTCAAGCGGCTGAAAACAAATCTGCTGTTTGCCCTGATGAGTGTTGACAGGTTTGGTGTGCTCTTCTCACTCTTTTCTGCTCACTTTCACTCGAGGCCACATGCATTCAGACAGCCATGCACCCTGATGAGCACGCACGCACACACACACACACACACACCCTTCACCGGCCGCCCCAGCCCCCCGGCGTGCAAGACTTCCACCCGCCTCCGTCCGCCCTGACACCACCGCCTCGGCTTTGTGTCACGCAACCGCACAGCTCCACGAGGGAGGTCATGCCAGAGGTCAGCTCGCTCAGACAAATCTTCTTACGTGGACGTGGACGAGCCGGAGGACGGCTCAGTGGTGGCAGCACGAGCAAGGTGGGAGAGTACGGGGAGCAGCAAACCAGACGTGCGACGGGGGGAGAGTGTTTGTACACAGAGAATACTTCCTGTCACAGTGATGATGAGCAGAGGCTGCGTGCACAGATAAAAGCCCCCCAGGCAGAGTCATGTGGTTTCTTACTTCCAGAAGGAGGCTGCTCTCGCTGACGGCGATGCCCAGTGGAAGGCTCTCTTTCCTGGGATCAGGGTTGGAGGATGCGGTGCTGATGCTGTGCTTCCTGGAGCTCTTCTCTTGATTAGCTGCAAAAGAACACAAAACAAAACAAAAATTGTCAAATGAGCTGCATATGAGACTTGGTTATGTTTATAACCAGCTACGTAATAATACTGGTGATTGATTTAAATCACAACACCTAAGGCATGCTGACACAGGAATGAGCTCTCCAGAGGTTCATTATTAGTTTAATTACAGGAAAGCAAAGAGTTTCTTTGACAGAAATTGCTTTCTTTTATTTAATGAAGCATGAATATCTACACAAACAGTATTTTAAAAATGTTTTATGATTACAAGAAGATGACTCTGTATCTAGGTGAGAT